>NC_142794.1:103399064-103668074 GCF_049724085.1 Artemia sp. Qi Xiang Cuo | reverse complement strand
ACACTTACGCTATTTTGATTTGGTCAAATTTTAAGAGCAGAAGCCCCGAAAGTTTGAACATAATACCCTCAGTCGTTCTTGGGATACTGCTGAGATGCCTTATTGGGAATCAGCATTAACACAGTGCATTTTTTTTTAATCTTAAAGCAACTTTAACTTTTAAAACAAAATGCAAATGGGTGGGTGGGGCTGGGGAGGGGGATTAGTTTCCCTCCAATCACTTTCGACAATTAAAAAGGACATCAGCCCTTTCTATTTTCAATCGAATGAGCCCTTTTCGAAGTTCCTACGACAACTCCTTCGATACGAAGTGCCCTGGCCTAAACAAAAAAAATTATACATTGTACCCATATCGATCTTTACTAAAAGAATGTCGGGCCTTCCAATCACTTGCGATTATTAAAAAGGGCACTAGGCTTTTCGATTTCCAATCGAATGATCCCTTTTTGAGTTTCTACGACAACGCTTTCTATAAACACCGTATATGCCCCCAGGGCATAAATTACAACCCTTATCCTAAGGGCTGTGAGGGTGGTTGTCATCCTCTAAGACCTAATTTCCAGAACTTTTAACTACGTTAAATAAAATGGCTATCTCAAATTTTTGATTGGATGTGTTTCGGGAAATGGTGGGCGTGGAAGGGGTGTTAGGTGCCTTCCAATCATTTACAAGCCACTCCAATCTCTGTTTGAATGAGCCCTTTCGAAGTTTCTACAACAACTTCTTCGATATGAAGTGCCCTGGCCTAAAGGAAAAAATAATAAATAATACATTGTGCCAACATCGTTCTTATATACCCCCAGGGTGTAACTTAAAACGCTTGCCCTAATGGTTGGGGGGGAATAACCTCCTCAAAAAACATATTTTTTCTCTGGAAATCAGTTACTCGGAACAAAATGGCTATCTTCAAATTTTGATTGGTTGTGTTTGGGGAAATGGTGGGCGCGGAAGGGGTGTTAGCTGCCTTCCGATCACTATCGAATGTGAAAAGGGGCACTTGCCATTCCAGTTTCAAATCAAATGAGCCCTTTTCGAAGTTTCTACGACACTTCCTTCGATACGAATTACCCTGGTATGGAAAAAAAAATAAATAAATACTATATTGTGCCAACATTGTTCTTTACTTAGGCAGCTCGATTGCGCTGCCTATGATAACATCCTAAACTACCAAATGCTCTTTTACCTACCTCTTTTCACCGAAAAATCAGAAAAAAAAATGAACAGAATTTTAAAGTGGAAGGTAGAATCTTCTTTCTTGTTCTAATTCAGAGCAGGCGGGCTATTCAGTTAGTACTATTTAGCCCTTTTCTTTTTGCTTCACTCTGTGGGCTACAGAGCTACTGACTTGGTTGTCTCTTATTTATTAGATATTCTCAGATATCTTTCAGTAGATCTTTTGACTCAAGGAGTTCAAATATAAGATGATAGATATCGATTTCTGTGCTCTGTGTGCAAGTATAGTTGGCTAGGCTATTGGCTGATAGTGCGATTTCGTGGTGTTTGAAGCATTTTAACAGTTTACAAAGCAAGGTATGTTGTGTTGACGTCACCACATTCCATTCATATAGACAATGATCATTTGTTTCATTATTCATATTAGAATGCCTGCCAAGAGGGGACAGGGGAATTGAACCACTTTAATTAGAAAACTTATATGAGAATGCAAGGAAATTTAGTCCATTTGTTCCATAATGAATTCTATGATAAGTCTTAGAAAGATAATTATTGGAAAAGGGAGAAAGGATAGGATTAATCTTAGTAAAATCAATATCTGATAGCCTCCATCGGTAGATATTGCTAATTGGGATTGGTCTCCCACTCAGCTGGTCAATATTTATAGCATTTTTTGCTATTTCATCAACCTGATGATTACCACTTATGCCAGAGTGGCTAGGAATGTACTGAAAATAAGTTTTTATGCCACTTGAAGCAATATTATCAATGATACTGAGACAATGATAAGTGTCAATGTCCAACTTATATTGAGGAGCTGAGGCCAGCAACTCAAGGCTTGATAGAGTCGGAATATATGATAATATTATTCGAATTTGCAATTAAAGGTTGGTTTTCTTTAAGGTTTTCTAATGCCATGATTATGGCATTTAACTCAGCAGACATTATACATAAATTATTATATAATCTCTCGCCCATTGCAATTTTCTGGTTAGGAAGGAAAACACCACTTGCAACCTTCTCATTCATTTTTGACCCATCAACAAATCTTTGGAAGTGATTTTTATAGGTAATTGTATTAAGTTCTGCAAATTTTTTCTGGACAAAAGCAATGGGGGTTAAATCTTTATTCCACTTTGAGAACTCATTATTTATTATGGGACTTCACCAATTCCATGGGGGGGTGATCGGGGTAAAGTGGGTGCAATAGACTTTGCTGGTATGGGGAACTTCTTCTGAATATTGGCATACTCATCTGCGATGCCTCTATACATGGCTGGATTTCTTAACCAATTATGTAGCGTGTGTGGGCTATTTGATTCAATTTTTGTAAGATGTTTTGTCAAGAAAAAGCTACGTCTCTCCCTTATTGTTGTTAATCCACTCTCCATAAGCAGAAACTTGGTGCTTGTGGGTTTCCTAAGACCAAATATGAGACGTATTATATCATTTTGTGTTGTTTCAATTTTTTGCATCTGGGTCTTTGAAAATGCACCATAGACGATGAGCCCATAGTCAATATGGGGTCTTATATGTGATTTATAAAACTGGAGTAAGGTTTTCTCCTTACAACCCCAGGGTGTGGAAAGAAGTCTTTTTAGTATATTTGCTTTTCTATAGCATTTTTTTTACTGTGTTTGAAATGTGGAGAGGGAAATTAAGTTGTTGGTCAAGCATGAGACCTAGGTAATTAATATGATTATCTTCTGGAATAGTTATTATATTTATAGTTAGTTTTGCATTAACATGGTTTCGCTTCCGGTGAAATGGGATTATTTTTGACTTGGTGGGTGCAATGGGTAAATCTGAATGTTGAGAGAATTTTTCAAACGAGAAAAGTGACTTTTGCAGATGTGACTGTGCTATCTGGAAGGTGTTGCCAGATATGTGTGTCGTCTCTGTGTGTGTGTGTGTCGTCTCTGTGTGGATGTTGTCTCTGTGTGTGTGTGTGTTGTCTCTATGTGTGTGTGTGTCGTATCTATGTGTGTTTCTTATCTATGTGTGTGTGACGTCTCTTTGTGTGTGTCGTCTCTATGTATGTTTGTCATTTCAGTGTGTGTGTCTGTGTGTGTGTGTCATTTCTGTGTGTTTGTCCTCTCTGTGCGTGTGTCGTCTCTTTGTGTGATTCGTATCTGTGTGTGTATTGTCTCTGTGTGTCGTCTCTGTGCATGTATCGTCTCTTTGGGTGTTTCGTATCTGTGTGTCTGTCATCTCTGTGTGTGTGTTGTGTCTATGTGTTTGTCGTCTCTGTGTGTGTGTGTTGTTTCTGTGTGTTTGTCCTCTCTGTGCGTGTGTCGTCTCTTTGTGTGTTTTTTTTGTATCTGTGTGTGTGTTTTCTCTGTGTGTTTGTTGTCTCTGTGTGCGTGTCGTCTCTCTATGTGTGTCGTCTCTGTGTGTTTCTCGTCTGTGTGTGTGTGTTGTCTCTATGTGTAAGTCATCACTTTGAGTTTGTCGTCTCTATGTGTCTGTCTTCTCTCTTTTTTTGTCGTCTCTGTGTTTGTGTCGTCTCTGTGTGTGTGTAGTCACTGTGATTGTGTCGTCTCTGTGTGTGTGTTTCATGTCTGTGTGGATGTTGTCACTGTGTTTGTGTGTTGTCTCTATGTGTGTGTGTCGTCTCTATGTGTGTTTCGTATCTGTGTTTGTGTGACGTCTCTTTGCGTGTTTCGTCTCTATGTGTGTTTGTCATTTCTTTGTGTGTGTCTCGTCTCTCTGTGTGTGTGTTGACTCTCTGTGTGTGTGTACCGTCTCTGTGCATGTGTCGTCTCTATGTGTCGTTTCTGTGTGTTTGTCCTCTCTGTGTGTGATTCGTCTCTTTGTGTCTGTCGTCTTTGTGTGTTTTTTAAATTTTTGGATCACTTCCTGTTTTTCCATTTTCACTGACAAAAACCATAAAAAAGACATAAATTACTTTTGACATCCATAAAAAACAACAAATAATTGACCAACACACATAACCGTCCAAGAAACAGCCATAAATGTGAGAAAATTCGTATTTTTTCAAGTGAGAAAAATTCTGTTTTTTCATTCTCAGTGAGAAAACCATAAACCACGATTAAACTAAATTGTAGATGGCACAAGGGGGGAGCAATCGCGCTGGTACCTCCCTTTCTACTCACTACTAAGCCTTAAAAGAAGTAGATATGGTTTTCGCAAGTGTCGCCTTTTTACAGCTTACATAAGGTTTTCGAAACTGTAAAGCAAACTTATCCTACTCTTAAAGTTATTTTTAATGTTTCTACCCGAAAAGGATAGGGGAAAGACGAAGGGGGAAGCCGACATGAAGCAACTAGTAAATACTCCTTATTAATTTCTAATAAATAATGCTGAGATCTAACCCATTATTTTTCACCTCTATTGTAAAAAAAAAAACATATATAAAACCGTGACAGGGTGCCATTAATTTATAAGTCGAACATTATTGTAATTTTTGGCTTTTCTTCATGTGTAGTTTTGTATGGCAAATAAAATCTGATTTAACCTGTTTCTAACTTTTTTTTTTTAGTTGAACATATAATCTGGATCAAACTGTGTCTGTGTCGTCTCTCTGTGTGTGTGTGTGTGTCGTCTCTGTGTGGATGTTGTCTGTGTGTGTGTGTGTGTGTTGTCTCTATGTGTGTGTGTCGTCTCTTTGTGTGTGTAGTCTCTTTGTGTGTTTGTGATTTCTGTGTGTGTGTCTTGTCTCTCTGTGTGTTGACTCTGTGTGTGTGTGTATCGTCTTTGTACATGTGTCGTCTCTCTGTGTCGTTTCTGTGTGTTTGTCCTCTCTGTGTGTGATTAGTCTCTTTCTGTATGTCCTCTTTGTGTGTTTGTTTTTTATGTGTGTGAGTGGACTCTGTGTTTGTTGTCTCTGTTCATGTGTCGTTTTGTGAGGGTGTTTCGTATCTCTGAGTGTCTGTCATCTCTGTGTCTGTGTTTTCTCTATGTTTGTGTCGTCTCTGTGTGTTTGTTCTCTCTGTACGTGTGTCGTCTCTTTGTGTGTTTCGTATCTGTCTGTGTATTGTCTCTGTGTGTTTGTCGTCTCTCTGTGTGTGTGTCGTCTTTGTGTGTTTTTCATCTCTGTGTGTAAGTCGTCACTTTGAGTGTGTTGTCTCTGTGTGTGTGTGTCGTTTCTGTGTGTGTGTGTGTCGTCTCTGTGTGGTTGTTGTCTCTGTGTGTGTGTTTTGTCTCTATGTGTGTGTGTGTCGTCTCTCTGTGTGTTTCTTATCTATGTGTGTGTGACGTCTCTTTGTGTGTGTCGTCTCTATGTGTGTTTGTCATTTCAGTGTGTGTGTGTGTGTGTTTGTCGTTTCTGTGTGTTTGTCCTCTCTGTGCGTGTGTCGTCTCTTTGTGTGTTTAGTATATGTGTGTGTATTGTATCTGTGTGTCGTCTCTGTGCATGTATCGTCTCTTTTGATGTTTCGTATCTGTGTGTCTGTCATCTCTGTGTCTGTGTTGTCTCTATGTGTGGGTCGTCTCTGTGTACGTGTGTTGTTTCTGTGTGTTTGTCCTCTCTGTGCGTGTGTCGTCTCTTTGTGTGTTTTGTGTATCTGTCTGTGTGTTTTCTCTGTGTGTTTGTTGTCTCTGTGTGCGTGTCGTCTCTCTATGTGTGTCGTCTCTGTGTGTTTCTCGTCTCTGTGTGTGTGTTGTCTCTATGTGTAAGTCATCACTTTGAGTTTGTCGTCCCTGTGTGTCTGTCGTCTCTCTATGTGTGTCGTCTCTGTTTTTTTTTGTCGTCTCTGTGTATGTGTCGTCACTTTGAGTGTGTCGTCTCTGTGTGTGTCTTTCATCTCTGTGTGGATGTTGTCTCTGTGTTTGTGAGTTGTCTCTATGTGTGTGTGTCGTCTCTGTGTGTTTCGTATCTGTGTGTGTGTGTCGTCTCTTTGTGTGTGTCGTCTCTATGTGTGTTTGTCATTTCTGTGTGTGTGTCTCGTCTCTCTGTGTGTGTGTTGACTCTGTGTGTGTGTGTGTATCGTCTCTGTGCATGTGTCGTCTCTATGTGTCGTTTCTGTGTGTTTGTCCTCTCTGTGTGTGATTCGTCTCTTTGTGTCTGTCGTCTTTGTATGTTTTTTAAATTTTTTGATCACTTCCTGTTTTTACATTTTCACTGACAAAAACCATAAAAAAGACATAAATTACTTTTGACATCCATAAAAAACAACAAATAAATTGACCAACACACATAACCGTCCAAGAAACATCCATAAAAGTGAGAAAATTCCTGTTTTTTCAAGTGATAAAAATTCTATTTTTTCATTCTCAGTGAGAAGACCATAAACCACGATTAAACTAAAATGTAGATGGCAGGAGGGGTGAGCAATCGCGCTGGTACCTCCCTTTCTACTCACTACTAAGCCTTAAAAGAAGTAGATATGGTTTTCGCAAGTGTCGCCTTTTTACAGCTTACATAAGGTTTTCGAAACTGTAAAGCAAACTTATCCTACTCTTAAAGTTATTTTTAATGTTTCTACCCGAAAAGGATAGGGGAAAGACGAAGGGGGAAGCCGACATGAAGCAACTAGGAAATACTCCTTATTAATTTCTAATAAATAATGCTGAGATCTAACCCATTATTTTTCACCTCTATTGTAAAAAAAACATATATAAAACCGTGACAGGGTGCCATTAATTTATAAGTCGAACATTATTGTAATTTTTGGTTTTCCTTCATGTGTAGTTTTGTATGGCAAATAAAATCTGATTTAACCTTTTTCTAACTTTTTTTTTTTTTTTAGTTGAACATATAATCTGGATCAAACCATTTATGAGCCTTAGACAGGCATCCTACAGGTAAATCTTACAGAATCCAGAGCTGATTCACTTTTGTTGAATTAGCAGTAAATTTAAAAAGCAGCGAGTTCATTTTCTTTTCTAGAATTTTAGAGTGGCTTGTCAAAATTCATCTGGGTTGCTCAAAAATTTTCTCTTAGGATGACCTAAAATATGTCTCTTAGGATGACCTAATCCCCCTAAGTCCCCGGCGGGAGGGATAAAATTTATTAACTTTACCCATTGTTGACACATTGTTTTGTTTATTGGGAAGTATACAGACGTTTTCAGGAGGGTTTTTTTCTGGTAGTGAGGGGGGGGGCTCGGGGGTTATGTTGGAGAATCTGTCCATGAAGGAACTTTTCATGGGGAAGGGAATTTGCCATGAAGGGGGCACCGGACTTGCCAGCATTATTTATTGGTTATTGGGAAGTATACAGACATTTTCAGGAAAGATTTTTTTCTGGAGAATGGGGCTGGAGGAGGGGGCTACTCGGGAGAATCTTTCCGTTGAGGTATTTTCTTTGGCGTAGGGGATATTTCTATGAAGGGGGCGCCGGATTTCCAAGCATTATTTAAAAAACGATCAGAAATTATATTAAAAAAAACAAGTTCAGTTTTTCAACTGAAAATAAGAAGCAACATTAGAACTTAAAACGAACAAAAATTATAACGTATATGAGGGGGTTCTCCCCCAAGTCAATACCTCGCTCTTTACGCTACAGTTTTTTTAGTGCTTTCAAAAGAGCTATCTATTCTAACTAAACGGCCTTTGTGATTCATGGGTTTGTGAATTAAATTTGTTTTTAACTTTTAACGTAAAGAGCGAGGTATTGACTAAGGGGAGAACCCCCTCAAATACGTAATAACATATACTAATAAAAAAAAAACAATAAAAAAAAACAAGCGATACGGCTCAATAGTGATCGAAAGTTTTAAAAACGGAATTTTGATGTCAATAAATGTATCAAAAGAATGGGTTTATAATGCTGATTGTAAATTCATAAATTTTATTAAGTTTAGTATTACTCATCAAAGGCTAGAAGCCTGAGAAAATTTACCCGATTTTTTAAAGAGGGGGGAAACATCCCCTACAAGTGAAAGAATTTTAATGAAAATTACACCGTCAGATTTTACGTATCAGAAAACCTTATTACATAGGTTTCAAGCTCATATCTGCAAAAATCTGCAACTTTGTATTTTTTGCTAGAAGAAAAATATACGAATATAGAAATTAGTTACGTAAGTTAATTTGTAAATTACGTCATAACCAAATTTAGAGACATCCATTTAGCAACTAATAAGCCACCAGATGGACGGCTAGTGGTATTTTTAGCATTCATAATAAAAAACAAATGGTCAGACGAGACTTCTAGCATCGGAGTTCGCCTAAACATACAATGTCCATGCTTAAATAACATGTTCTCAAGAGTCCCAGGCACCATTAATATTCTGAAAAAAATTCAGAAATTATTTCACTAGGACTAGAGTCCATATTAAAACACACGGTTTATAGTTTCATTTCTAAAATCAGGCCCTCGGATAGGTAATTGTTTCTTGACATCTGAGCACGACAGACTGTTGCTTTGGTGACTGTTTATATACATCTTAATGACGTCATCCACTAATGTAAAAAGCTGCATTCATGTTACATCTGTAAATGACGTCACATAAAAATCCTATTCTAATCTGTTTCAATGACGTTATCATAGCATAAAAACAAGCGTTGTCTAGGAAGACCTATCAGTCTATTTTTGACTAGCATATCAGTAAAATGAAATTATCTTTAGCATTGTTCTTAAGTGTAATCCTTGGATCAGTAGTTTCTGTAGAGACAAGACCTATTACCAACGGGTCAAGGATAGATGAATCGTTACTACCTGGACCATTAATGGATTTTAATGCAGGAATGGGCTACGATGAGGTCCCATACCAATGGGGTACTGTACAGACGAGGACAGAGAAAGGAATGAAGAATAAAAACCCTATTGATGATTTGGCTAATGATCTGGTTGAAATTTCATTTGAAAAATTAATTAAAAAGAGAATTGAATACTTTACTTTGATTTCCTGGAAAATTACAAACCTTGAAAAGTACTTAGGCTTTAAAGCTTCTAAGGAAGTTTTAACTATTGATCAAACCAAAGGAGATGTTGAAGCCCAACGTCAAAAACTAACAATGGACCTGTTGGCAGCATTAAACGCTCTGGAACATTCTGGGTCTTTTGTACAGCTGCTCTCCCACGAGAAGCTGAATCAAACAATCCTGGACAAATTGAAACCAGCTTTAAGTAATCTTAGGATTAAGGTCGACCGATTAACAGCTTTTAATGAGGAAGATATACAAAATGTGGTAGAGAACACGTCTACAATGAAAGAGGAAACAAAGAAAATGAGGGCGAAAGAAGCTGAAAACAGGGCAAATGAGACACTTGGGGCAGCTTTTGCATTAGGGCAAAATTTGCATGAGCCTACTAGTGTGCAGATTATTGAAGAAATGAAAATTCAGGCGAAGATTTCCTCAACTATTATTCCAAATGTAAACAGTTCTACGATGACTGAGAAAACAAGAAAAATGAGAGTGAAAAGAACTGAAAATGGGGCAAATGAGACCAAGATTTTTGGTGAGCAATCTAGTGTGGGAAGTACTACCACGCTGCCACAAATACTCCCTGCTTATTGCAATGATTCCGAACTGCCACTGACACACACTTTGCCGTCTGATAGTATTTCGCCGTCTCCAAGAGACGGCGAAATATTGCAGAAATTAAACAGAATTGCATTATTTACCTTTTCAACAGATCGTCCTGATATATTTTTATGTCATCTTGAGAAAACTATGAAGCTACTAAAATTTGAGTTTGAATATTCCTCAGATGACCTTGAGTGCTGCTTGCGATTGATTCTACCCTCACTTTCATCGGTCGATGAGAAATCTTTATCTCCGGATGACCAAGCAAAGGCAAAGGAATCAATGAAACTGGAAATAATTACAATTCAAGGTATTTTGAAGTCTTTGATAAAGGACTACACAGCCACAAGGATTCCATTCTCGATTCTTAGCCGACAGCTAGATTTGATTCTAAAGGAAATCAGAAAAAAAGCAAATTTTGTAAATATGCTCAATCAAGAGCATATTACTGAAAGAGTTCGTACAATGGAGAGCAATATCCGTTGTGGGAAGTGTTCAAAAATGAATGTGCTTCAGGAAGACGAAAAAGATTTCAGTGTGGGAAGAAAATACGAAACATTTGACATTGCTTTCCACGTCGCATTTTACAAATTAGAAGAACACAATCTGGAAAAGTATTTATCCTTTGTTGTTCGTCTTATGAAGATCCTTCAGTTTGACAAATATGTGATAAATATTGAGAAACTAGCTTGTTGCATTAAACAATTTTTAGCAAATTCTTTTACAGAAGAAGATAAAAAAATGGTTGCCCAGTTTTTGATCAATTTAATGCAGAAAGAACAAAAGACGTTAACACATGGACTGTTTGAATCAATTTTTATGAAAAGTAATTCGTCATCACTAGGCCTAAACATATATCGAATTCTTACTAAGCTTAAAAAAAATGTCTATTTTCTCATTTTACTCAACCAAAATCATTATTTGGATCAAATTTCTCAAACAAAAAATGTGAAATTTTGTGTGAAGGGGCCCGATTGTTTAGAAATTGAACTATTTTTACTGAGCAGACAAAAACAAGATCTTTTTCAAAACGGAACCAAAACTTTAACTCCTGAAATAAAAAAGAATTCTAGTTCATGGTCCAAAGATATTTCGGGAGTACTTTTTGATGATAGTGTTAATGAGCCAGACACGTCTGTGTCAACACATCAAGATGGCAATGGAAAAACACATTTAAAAGAAAACAAGTGTTCAAATTGTAATTCGACAAAGTCTTGGGATGTAAAGCTAACTTTTTTTGGTATATTTATAGTAGTATTGTTGGTAGCAATCATGGCAGTTTTGGTAACTATTGCCGTGGTTTTAGTATGTTTCAGAAAAAAAAGAATGGCTCCAACGCCATCGTGCTTAAACGTATAAGAAGGTAGAACATTCTGTAGTATTTTGAAGGAATAGATTTTTCGAATATATATTCAATGCTTGTTAACTTGTTTACAAGTTAATTACGGTGTCTAGCGCGTTAACAAGTTATTTGGGTCAATATTTGGTCTCTTAATATTCCAATTGAGATCGATAGGGCTACAGACCAACGTTAAAAACTATTAAAGTGGTCCAATGCACATGAAAATCAGTATAAAAAGGATACCAAGTCCCTGACTCAAGATTTGAAGCCTGAATATATACAAAAAATAATTGAATAACAGCGAAACAAGACGCGCTGGTTTTAAAATACAGGTTTATCACTAAAAAAGACATGTATATACCTTGAACTAGAAATTGCGTAAATCTCTTGGCAAATGTGTAATGCCCCTGTAGAATTGGACTACTGGAATACCTACCAGAAAAACCTGTTTGGTACAGGGGCGCCGCGTAAAGGCCCAGAATAGCATTGGAAGGAACGTAAAGTAGTAGAATAACATGGAAATTGCTATACCTGCACGCAAATAACATGGAAATTGCTATACCTGCACGCAAATTCAAAAGGTCAACTCTACTTGTAAGATATGCCCCGAGGGTATTTAAGGTTTTTATGGAAACGCTGGTGGTATAAACTTCAGAGGGGGCTCATTGGATTGGAAATCGGAAGTTGAAGAGCCATCTTTAAAAGTCAAATTTATCGGAGGGCAGCTATGGCCCGACCCCACGTCATATTTTCCTCAAATGCATCCGATAGAAATTTTAAGATAGCAATTTGTTAAAAAATCGTCCAAAGATCTCATAACATGGTCTTTTGGGTTGACAAAACCCCCCAGAGTATGGGGGTAAGGGTTTTAAGCTATGCCCTGGGTGGATGCAAGGTTCTTAGAAAGAGGTGGTCTTGTGAACTTTAGAGGAGGCTCATTTGATTTGAAATGCATAGCTCTAGTTCCATTTTAAGAGTCAAGTTTGATCGAGAGAAAATAGCCCCCCCCCCCCTGATATACTATTTTCCCCAGACACATTAGATCGAAATTGTGAGATAGCAATTTTATAGCCAATAGTCTAAAGATAATATAACAACGTCTTCAGTAAACAAATATAAGAAATATTTAGGCGGACGTCGAACTTAGTCAAAACAAACAATGAGCATGTGGACTTTCAAAAAGGTGACAAAGTAGTATCTCAAGAACAACTTATATTATTAAGCTAGATCTTTAAGAGTAAGTTGTGGGGGATTTTGAACTAGCCATAGGGCACTATGTGTATACTTTTAGTACTACAACTACAGTTACTGCAACTAATGACGCAAAGAGTATTACGGTGAAACTTCTTAGAAGTGTTTAGGGAGTGTTCCAATTAAACAAAAAAAAACTGTATACATGCAGGTTTTCAAAAAGACATATAAGCAATATCATAGGCAGCCCCGCTCTATAATAGCTAGAAGTATCATTGAAATATTTAAAGAAGCTAGTTCGATTCAAAATTAAAAGTTCTAGGGTCCTTTCTAAGACTAAAAATAGATTGGAGGGCAATCAGCCCGTCTCTCAAGCCGATTTATTTCCCAAACACATCTAGTCAAAGATTTGAGACAACTATTTTGTTCAGCATAGTAGAACGGTCTATTAACTATTTCCTTGGGGATATTGGGCAAGTCGAACCACCACAATTATGCCAAACTATGGATTCTTATAGAAAAAACCGAAAAGATATAAAAAAAAAATTCATTAAAATGAATGTCGATAAAAAACAAACAGAAATTCATATAAAAAAAAACTTTCTACAAAACAAGTTTTTCAAACAAAACTAAAGAGCTCCATTAAGCCAGAAAACGGGCAGAAATGAATTCAAGTAATCATCCAAGCGTAAAACTACCACAAATCTCTATCAATAAATAAATGAAACTCAAAATGAACAGAAATTAGAATAAATAGCCGAGTCAAACTCGAAATGAGTAAAAACTAACATTAGTAGGGCTGATAACAAGGTCGTATCCAGGGAGGAGGGGTTAGGGGGTTTGAATCCCCCCCTCGAAATGTTTATCTGACTCGTAAAAACATAACAAAAATGGACATAAAATAAAGTTTATAAAAAAAAAATTGTGTAAAACCCCCTCCGAAAAAATGTTAATTTTTGTTTGTTTTGAGTTTGGCTATTTATTATAATTTCTGTTCGTTATGAGTTTCATTTAATTGTTGATAGTGATTTATGGTAGTTTTATGCTTGGAAGATTGTTTGGCTTTATTTCTGCCCATTTTTGGCTTAATAGAGCTCTTTACTTTTCATTGAAAACTTATTCGGTGGAAAAAGTTTTTTTTAAATTAATACAAATATAGGACACCGTCATTCAGCCAGGGGGGGGCTGGCACCCCTTTGCCCCCCTTATGGGTGCCCATGGAGAGAGGGGTGATTCCAGTGAAGAGCCAAAGCTCAAATGTTCTTTTAATCAAAGAAAAAAATATTGCCATAGAGTACTGCCAATTTCTGCAATTTTGTCTTGCAAAACAAAACTTTGGCCAGAATGCTATCGCAAAAACCCCCAGAGACATATAATAGTTTAGAGCTATTAATGCTAGCTATATAGCCTCCCTGTCAGGGTTGCCAACTTGCACACTTTACCAGTGAATGCATTCTTTTCTACCTCAGAGGGAATGCGAAAGAGTGAAAATCACTCTTTTGGGTGTTAGTTTTCATTTACTTTGAACGTCAGTAGTTGGTAACTTCATCAGAAGTGTAATTAACCCAAGGAATAGAGCTACCAACTTGCACACTTTTCGGTTGAAATGCACTATTTTATGCATCAGAGGTAATGAGGCATAATGCCGTAGGCAGCGGCAACCGTCCGCATGCAAATTTTTTTACTTGCAATCTTTTTGAAAAAAAATCACTCTTTTTTTTTCCTTAATTTGCACTCTTTATGGACGTCAACAGTTGGCAACCATGCTCCAAGCTTCAGTGACCATGTATTGACCCTTTTGTGAAGTAAAATGTAATACGATTTGTGACTGAGCTTTTTTATAAAAATCAAGAATTTACAGAATGGGATAAGCATGAACATGGTTTTAGATTAAGATTAGATAAAAAAAAAAGATTATCTCCTCCATCTTTCTTCTTTAGTATGTTTACGAAATTACAAATGAATATGATTTACTAAAAAGAACAAATGAAAAGGTACTGATGATTATTCAACGATTTTTGAAATATAATACAAGTATAACCAAAAGTTTTTAAATGACAGGACGAGAATTAGAATGTCGAAAGGTGGCGTTTCAAATATCTTACCCTCCTTGATTTCAAACAGATCACTACCTTCGTCATTTTATTTCAATTAATTTGTCATTAGGTTTTAACACTGTTAAAACGGGAACAAAAGGAAACAATATATCCACGACCGCAAGGGTTTACGATGAAAAGCCTTTACGCTAATTTTGATTGCAATAGAAAGCAATTAATTGGCAAATGCTTTCTATTTCAATGGGATTATCGGCGTGACAAACGAGTTGAATATGAGAGCCTCTCAGCATTCAATTTATTCCTTCATTTATTAGGCTGGTTGATGATGGTCCTCGCAGGACAATTAAATAGATAAACATGTTGTTTGAGATTTAACGACGAGACACAAGCCATAATGGTTTGATGTGGACAGCTTTGTGTTACACCGGCGCGGGTCGGTATCATGCCCAATTGAAATTAGGGATGTATAGTCATCAATTCGGCCACCCGTGTCTTTCGCTTATTACGAGTAACCAGGTGAACTCTAATAACGAAATGACGGATCTTTTCACTTTGAAGAACTAAGCTATATATACGAAATAGAATTAAGCTAAAACAGTATATTACATTGGTAAATGTGAACCCAGGCTGAATCCTTCCATTCTCTACAGTTGAACATTCCCTTGGTAGGCACATACACAAGGCTTTATTTCTCCAGAAGGTCCAAAATCAGTACAAATTTATAAAAACATATACAAAAGGGCGAGGGAATTTAGGAAAATTTAGCATTTATGGGGTATCCAGTTCTCCTCTCCTGCGTGAGGCCCTATACCTTGGATCTATCTTGGCCAGATTACTTCAGAAGAATAAAAACGGTACTTTCGCATTATATGGGCCCCTCTAAAAAAGTCCAACAAGAGATGCTACAGTCAAACGGGAAACACGCAATGTAAAATCTGTTTTTACAAGATGATTCAATACACCGCAGTAGAGAAATACATTGTATAGCATGGTTTTAAGATATTTAAAGTGTTGTTCTTTCGTGTTTGGGGTGGGGGGGGGGGTACCTAGGTTAGGTTACGTATTTAATATATGCTATGCTTTGTCCCCTAATCCCCTTAATGTGGAAATATATAGCCCAAATTTTTTTCTAAACTATTATATAGTCATCCTATTTTATTTTATTAGCATTAACCAAACTTGACTTTTTATGACTTTTTCATATTTACCAGTTTCAACTTTTTGCCTGCTCATTATTTTTCAACTCTCTTGACGGTACCTTGATGGAGATACAGATGGAATATTTTATCTTCAATTTGCTCATTGTTTTTTTTTTTTTTCTCCGACTCCCTTAGTTTCATTCCGTGACTCACGCTTTGTCTTTTCTTCTTATTACGTTTAGTTTTTACTTCCCAGCCTCTTTGGAAAACTATGGCTAACAGATTTTCCACCCTCCAATAATTGTATGGGTTTCATCAAAGATCATACCTTTTAAGTTATTTATATTTCTCATTATTTTATGCTCAATGGCTGATTTTGAAAACCAGGTGGATTAAGAAGATGGTTTAAAAAATATTATGAAAACGATTCCAGGGGACCGAAAATTATTTATTGCAGCTTCGGAACATGGACACCCATAAGGGGGGCAGGGGGTGCCATCCCCTGGCTGAATGACGCTGCCTTATATTTTTATATTTTTTTTAAATTTCTATTATACAATACAACATTGGAAGGGCAATTAGACCAGGTAAGCCCCCCCCCCTAAAACTCAGCTTATAGGCAACCATGCTTTGAAATCACATAAACAAGTCAAAAGAACCTGGATAATTTTATCATTTTTCTAAAATAACACGGGGAGGGGAGAAGCCTGAAATTATTTTGTTGCGGCTGGGTAACTTTTGTTAATTTTTTTTTATTATTTCTGGCCCTCTAAGGGGGTGGAGGTGTGTCCAACCTATCTCTGAGTTTCTTTTATCAAGTTTTTTAAGGCTGCAAACTAAACAAGAGTACAAAGGAGTACCAAATTTCACTAATATAAAATTGATTTTGCTATTTTCACGAGTTCGCCCTAACCCTCCTAAAAATCATGTGTAGGTTACTGCTACGGTCAATTATTTATTACCAACGGTCAAAATGACAATTAAAGATCAGTATTACTATAGCCTACTGCTATGCTATAATACAACTATACCGCTACTACTACTATACTGCTAGATTAAACTTCCATGTTACTATTAATATACTGTGCTATTATAATAATAGAGGCAAAATTTTAATTCAAGAGTTATGAGTTCAGTCCATTTGAAAAAGAGGTAAATTACTGTTTTACACTTGAGTGCTAAAAAGTGCGCTTAACTTCATTGGTTTATTATTTGTGACGTGCTGTCCTAAGTCGATAATTTTTTTATTGTATGTCATAAAGAGATTCTAAATAACCCATTTTTTTATTATTCTGTATTTACCCATTATTGCTATGTCAAATTTTCAGCAAGGGAAAAGAATAAAAAACCAAATTAGTCCTTTAGTATGGAATTGGAAATGAGTTAAAAGAACAACAAATTTTCGAGTCTTAGCGTTCTTTTACAAGTGAACTCTGTTTACTATTGTATGTATGTATTTCCAAAAAAAGCCATTGGGCCATAGGAAAAAAACAGAACATAAACATAACAAAACCAGCATCAAAACACAAATAAAATAAAAAGAAAAAACAAACCAAATCCATGTGTCTTCCTCTACTTAACTCATAAAGGACTAAATTTTGATTAAGGTACCAGATCCACTATATTGTAAATAATTTCACTTGGCTGAAGAAATTCCTAAGAATCGTTCATCAATAAAAAAAAAAACTGTTTTGAAGATTATTCCTTGTCAAGCTGTGAGGAGTTGCGAATGTAATATTCATTTTCAATCTTGGTTTAGATTATATTCGCGCTGGGTTGGCATCTACTCATTTTTCTCCGTTCTTTCGTCTTCTTCTTTTTTTTGCCTTTTGCTGCTTGTTTTCTTGATCTGTTGTTATTTTTGTCTAAAAACAGACTACTTTGAAGTGTTAAATTTATCTTTATGTTTAATGTATTAAGCTCAGGCCTGGATTTACCAAAAGGCTAGGACCTAGAGGCGCAAAATGCCAGGGGCGTACAAAATTATTACTGAGTTTTCTTTTCTTAACACAAACTCGACCAATTTTTTTTTTTTTTTTTTTTATTTTTTTTTTTATTCCAATATTCACGGCACCAGGTACTTCGAAGGATCTGATATGCCTCTATTCTTTTACCTCGTTCAATGGCCTTAAGGTTTTAAATGTCAATTGAACCTTCTTTTGAAGGTGTCAACAGAGGGATTTGCAGGGATAATATCCCCAGGAAGATCGTTCCAGATAGAAGTGCAACGCCGGAGGAAGCTGTTCCTCGAGTACACGGTTTTCGGCGTATCCTCCTTTAGATAATTGGACCGAGCTGTGTGCCTTCGTGTCTGCCTTGTCGGCTGGACGAAGGGGGCACAATTCGAGAGAGCTCGTCTGAGGGAGGTGAATTCATGTACTTGTAGAAAACAGCCATCGACGCTACATCAAACCTTTCATTTAGAGGCTGGAGTGATTCTTGTGTAGAGGCGCAGCACGCCCTATTCTGGATCTTCTGAAGTGGTGCCAACAGCGTTTTCGGAGCACCAGCATATAGCAGGCATCCATATTCAGCTATGGGTCTGATCCAAGACTTGTAGAGTGGGATGATCGAGTTTGATGGAAGAAGGTTTTTGCAGCGAAGAGTAACTCCCAGCTTTCTTGCGCAGGAGGTTCTAACCCTATCAAGGTGGCAATTCCAAGAGAGATCGGTGGAGAAATGAATCCCCAGTAGACGAAGCTCATCGACTCTCTTTATAGCTTCATTTTTGAAGATGAAACTGGGGTGTTGACGTGGCACCTTTGATCGGGTAATTAGAAGCTCCTTTGTTTTCGATGCATTGAAGTTGATCATCCATGCATCAGACCACTTTTCAATTTTCAAAAGATCCATCTGTAGGGAAAGTGAGGCTTGTGTTGGGTCTTCGTGTTTAGGGACGGCTGAGTATGTCGTGGTATCGTCGGCAAAGTGATGCAGAGGGTTTGCAAGGTTGTCTCCCATGTCGTTTATGTAGATAAGGGGTACCCTGGGGTACCCCTGCTTTCACTGGATATTCGCGGGACATAAACCCGTCAAGAACAACCGGCAGTGAACGATCGGAAAGAAAGCTCTCAATCACTTTTAACAGACATCCACGAAAACCATACACATAGAGTTTCTTTAGCAGGCCACGGTGCCATACTCTGTCAAAAGCTTTCGCAATGTCGAAGGATAATAGTCTGATGTCGTATCCCATTGCCAGAAGTTCTATCCACTCTTGATACTGGGCCACTAGGCAGTCTAATGTTTAGCGTTTCCGGCGGAATCCATATTGGCGATCGCCTAGAAGGTCATTTGATTCCAGGTACTGATGAAGTGTTTTATTGGAGACGCTCTCGTAGACTTTGCCAACACAGGAGAGAAGGCTAATAGGCCTGTAGGAGCCCAAGCTCGTTGGATCGCCTTCTGGCTTTAGAGTAGGTATAACATGGGCGGAGTCCCATGTTCGTGGGAAGGTTCCGGAGCGAAAGCACAGCCGGAAAAGCAATGACAAGGGTCCAGCTAGTTCGGCACTGCAGGACTTGAGGACAACATTTCGTATGTTGTCAGGACCAGTGGCTTTGGTCACATCAAGATGTTGCAGAATGCGAAGGATCTTGGGAGCAGAAAAATTCACGCGTTCCAGGACAGTGTCGGTTCGGTCGGAGAAATTTGGCACTTCTGTACCGTCGTCGTCTAGATTCGAGAATTCGGCAAAAGCCTTATCAAGAGCTTCAGCCTTTGCCTGTGGATCTTTTACCACTGTCCCGTTAGTCTGGAGAGAAGGAATTGGCCTCTTATAAACTGTCAGATTTCTCCCAAGAATGGCAGCTAAGAGTTCAGGTACCTCTACTATCCCCGAATTTTTGGGGACTTCGCAAAAACGGGGTGGCAAAAACGCTTGGGCTTAGGAGCATCAAAGCTTTAAATTCGGCCCTTGATTAAGCTAACCCATCGAACTCTGCCCTCTGTTAGCAAAAATAGAAATTTTATTATAATTATTGTATTATCACTTACCTTACCTTACAGCAAAATTACCTTACTTTAAGTAAAGATTTATCTTACAGTTTCAATGCCCCAACCTAGCTGAACTTCAGCATTGTATTTTAATGTATGGTTTGTATTTTCTCTATGTCATCTAAAGTTTTACCAGTTATCAATGCATCGATATATTTATGTTTTATTTTTAAATAAAACATATAATTTTGTTTTATTTTTCAGAAGAAAGCTCTCATTTAAGTGTTAGTCAAGATGCTTTAAGAATTGTTGAAGGCCTTGGAACATCATCTCTTATTTCGTTTCAATGCCAAACAAAAACAGCCAAGTGTTTTTATTTATAATGGTTTATATTTTTGCTTAATATGTTAAATAAAAGCAAAAAATTAAAATTAAAAAAGATTATTGTTTTTAACTTTCACTATAAAGTTATATCCTACCCTTCTTCCAATATTGACCCTTCAATTCTTTACTGATTTGACAGCCTCCTTTTAGTAAATACCTACGTTGAACTTAGTAGCATTTGAAAGAACAAAAAAGAAGCACAAAAGACACATAGGCTTTACATAGTGAAATTCTTTAATTGACATATAAAACAAAACAACATAAAACCAGAAGGGAGCATTAAATTAACTGCACAAGAAAAGCAATTGCCTATTTTTCAGAGTATCTCCAATAATCGCACAAACATGACCATACCCACAACTGGATTCAAAGATGACGGGGGAAGGGGTTGGCTCATTTTTTTTCAGGGCTTCTACTATTGAAAGTCATTTTAGGTTTTACTAAGTCGATAAATAAACAAAATCATGTATTTTCATGCAATTGTTCACATTTCAGGGAAGGGGGAATTGAAACTGGCTCTGAATTCCGTTGCATATAGCTTATTAGTAGTTTGAAACACATCAAGGTATCATAAGCTTCTGTAATTTAATCACTTAGTCATCAATAATTTAATAAAATAAACGAAAGTAAAAATCTTAGATGTTCTAAAATATTGACCAGGATCATTTTTTTTTTATTTTTGTAATCAGCCCCCCCCCCCCATTTCCCTCAATTTCAAGATTTCGACAAAATTTTACTTTGTATAATAAAATTTTTATAAACTGTATAATAAACGTTTCCTTTGTATTTACTTTTACGTCGCCTCTATCCATTTATGTCGTTTTTCCCATTTCATCCACCGAAATGAAATTTTCAGGAATCACTAAAAAAATCCCACGAATAAGAATATAAATCTTACAGTACTGCAGAAAAGTTACAAAATGTTACTTCTAACTCTCAAAGTCTTGACTATTTAAAAAAATATGAATAAAAATTAATGAGCCATCTTATACTGACAAAATTCCTTAGATTGAATATACATAAACTAAATTCAATTGAATTTTAAGTTCGTGTGATTAATGGAGTACTTATATATCAATGCAATGTAACACGAGTAAAGCTTAATGCAAAATGTAAAAACAGGTAAGTAACACTTTGAAAAGGAGATCAGAAAAACTACATCGACTAATTTGAAACTGAATGTAAAGTGATCATCAGAGATCACATACTTCAGTAAGACCAGATAGTCTATAAAAGTAAAAAAAAAAATCTAAAAAAGCACTACATTTATATGAAAGACAAGCTGGGTACAAAAGAGGCTGGCAAAATCCAGCCGAGATGCATAGAGCCCATCCAGTGGTTTTTTCTCTTTTTTTAGCAAAATCAACCAATTATTTACAGCGAAAGACAAATCGGGTAGCATAACCATTTTATTGTGACCTTAAAAGTCTTCCCGACGTCTTTGAAAGCGATGAAACGCTACCAATATATATAACCGCCATCTTTCTCTATTTGTTGACTGCTGAATTCGTCGCGCCACTAACTGCCAAAAAGGAGAATGACATACAGGACAATACAAATCATCATCATATTCATCATCAGTAGCATCATCAACGAGACGATCCTCCTCAACAGGGTCATGTTCGTCGTCAGTAGTATCGTCAACGTGATGATTTTCTTCAATTCGATTGCAGTCCCTTTGTTTACTAGTCTGGACCTGAGGTGTTATTACTTCGACACCATAGAGATCTAAAAAAGAAACAGTTGTCTTATAGACCTGATTGACGAGGAAAAACAAGTCAAACATAACATTACTTAATGATGGATAATTATACTAGTCGGATATCAAGTAGATTTTTTGTATTAATTTGTGGATTTGTGTCGCACATACAATCTATTTTTTTCCACTGAAGTAGTCTAACAAGCAGGATTGTTAATAGATGTAAGAAGTGGCTGCCGGAAAAAAACTGCTTCTCTTGGTAAGTCATGCTTGAAGCTATAAGCCAATATGCAAAACAAAAACTTACTTAAAAACCTGGGTTTCTTATACGCTAATTGGTAATGGCTTTTTGACTATTGCGACATTAAATTTTATTTGATCCATTTTTACTTCGTCTGTTTTAAAAGTCTGGTAAAAAGTTGCATTCATGAGAGGGGAGGGGCGGGGGTGGGAAAATTTTGGATACCATTTTTTATTGTTTCATGTTACAAATACCTGAACTTGATCTACATTTTAAATCCTGTGTGATTTTTTCTTCTTTTTTCAGGTCTTAGTAAAAATCAGAATTGGAGTTTAAAAGGGGGAGGGGTTCAAAGTACCAAGTGAGGCGCGTACATGGAAAAAATACTGATTGATCTCAATCTCTCCGCTAGAATCCTAAGATCTTTACGATTTTCCTCAGTTTCCCTTTTTTCATAAATTATTTATACTTTGTGGGTTTTTTTTCTTGTGAAATAAATTCTTTCCACATGTGACTATATCAAACAGCCAGTTTGATTACTGAAGTTAAAATCTTAAAATAAATAATTGGGTCCCTCTATTTAAATAAAAACCCTTATTCGAAACTAAAATCTCTAAATTCCACACAATATATTAATCACTTCGTTTTTGGAACTTGAGGACATCATATAGCCTATGAGAAATTAATAATCTATTTTCATAAATCTTCTTTCAAAATTATTTTAACACTTACTTATTTTCCATTAAAAATTAAACTGTGAATAACATCAGTCTGTAAACCTAATTACACAGTTCTGAACATTAAGTTAATTTTGTGTAAAAGGCAATGTTTCAATGATTTACAAAAATGTCCCCCATATAGCCCCCTACTAATATCATCGTCATCTATTCAATGTTAAATATCGTAGGCCATCTGTCGTTTATATTGTCAATTAATTGGAAGACGGTCACTTAGCCAATCCAAATAGTTCTTCGGTCCTTATAGATTTACGGCTCATTTCCAAGGACTGGAACAGTAATGACCATTGTGGACAGAGATTAAACATGTATCCTTATGAAAGGATATATTGGACAACGGAAGGGCTTCTCTTTGTCTTCTGGGACGGGAAAAGTAAAATAAAACTGAAGGAAGACATAAACTTGAAAAAACATAGCGTAACAATCAGAGGTTTACGAAAGAAGTTGAGATAAAATTGGGGTAAGGAGAAAAAAGATATTTCCTACTGCTTCCATTACATTTTTTTTTACTTATTCAGGGACGGTGGCGACGGAAAAGATAAAGTTCAGCATTTTCTGCAATTATAAACGGGAGAGGTTTGTGGGTGGAATTAATGGTTTGACTCGTGATTGCTTATCAGTAAAGGCAGATAGAGGGAGGGGAATACTTGAAACAGCAGGGGGTCCAACCAAACTTAGCTACTAGACATTTTCTTTTATATTATATCTTTTCGTGTTCAGTGATACGGTTTAAGTACTTCGTAAGTACATTCAAATCACTGATATTTTAAAGTGATGATTGATTCCTTCTAGCCTGAAAAATAAATGGGAGTCATCGGGGTAACTCAAGCGACTCTGTCACTTTCTGCAGCTAATGTATTACCGATAGATTTTTCTTTTATTTACGGGCAATTGTTTTTGACATATAGTAGTTTGGAAATGAGTCAAATGGAATCGAAGCATTTTCAATTTTTTTTAATTTGAACATTTGATTGAAGACGGGGGAAATCATATCCCCATCCGTCCAGCCAGAAAGCTCATCCCCCCTTCCCACCAAAAAGCAATCCCTAAACACTAAAATCTCTTTACCCCCTATCTCCTCTACCATTCAAAAATATCTCCACAGAGTTGTAGAAATGTATTCTCCGAGGTGGGTACATACCAAGCTCATTCCCAACAAAGTGGTTTCTTTTTCTTCATTGGATTCCAGGATGAAAGAATTGACTAACCACATTGAAAACCCTCATGATAAACAGTAATGGCTTTTCTAATGTCCTTAGAGTTTACGTGATCGGAATTAATGAGCTGGCTAAAGTAAAATACATAATCCCTTGAATATCCCTGGCACACATGAAAGAAAATAATGAAAATGATGCCCCATATAACAAAACATAAGGGGAGGGAAGACAATGATACAAAGAAATAAAAGACTTCTTTAGAGGCAACAGTTGGTCAAAAGCCAGCTGTAAAAGAGATTTAATAATATGTTAAATAATTTATTTATACCTTAGCAACTAAAACTCCTAAATCTGGTGCTATTTCAGGGAAAAACAAGTCGAACTAAAGGAAAATTTAAGAAAATATTTCATCATTAAAGCTTATATTTGTAAAATAGCAACTATATGATAGCAAGAGAAATCTATACTTAAGATAATTATTTACAGGAACGTAAATTGGAATACATTTTTTAAAGCGGCCCGCAGCTGGAAGATTCATTGATAACAGCTATAGTTTATTCAATCGCCGTTTTTTATATTTAGTTGGGCCATTCCGGAGGTAGTCCACCTTGCTCATGCGTGCCCGAAGAGTGAAGGGGTAGACAGAGACTTCTCTCTCTGAGATGAAACAATTTAAACAGAAAGTAAACATTTTTTACTATTCGGGAAAAATATCACAATATGGAGAAAATTGTCACAGGCGTATATTTAAAACTAAACCTTATGAAAGATTCGATTTTATATACTTCCAAATATGTCAGGAAGAGAGAGCGACTTACCGATTATACTCTCGAACACTGAAGTCCTTTAAACAAAAATCCTCTACTTTTTTTTGGGGGGGGTTGCCAAATTAAGTGGGCTTTCAGTCCTTATTTTCTGAATTTCGAGATTTGTACGTTTTTTTTCTGTAACTTTTTACACATCTTTATGTATGAACTATCTTTTCTTTAATCTTTTGACGTTATGCCCCCCCCACCCTCTATCATCACACAAGAAAACTGTTTTCTGTGTTAACCTTTTTACTGCTAATTTAGGATTTCTCAATTCAAAACTCAGAAGCAAATCATGACATACAAATAACTTTTAAATTAAAAAAAGAAGAAGATAATAATCTGCTGAGGTAATTAAATCAATTATTATTAGTACTATAATTTCACAGAAAGAAATTTCATAGTTAATTGCAAAATTGAAGATACTAAACAGATGAAAAAGGTTAAAAGGGCGGGAAATAAATGCGTGAAAAGGCGTAATCAGTTGCGGACATTTTAGATAAAAAGAAGAAGCAAGTACTGAAGATTGGTCAAAGGTTATGTAAAACACAGACGTATCCTACTTTATAATTGAGGCAACTCGATGTACTAAGGTCAGGACACTTTCGGACGTAATGCCAAATTAGCTAACATAATTACAGAAAACCATAATGAATGCGTAATAAGTGGTAACCTACATCACAAAAACGACGACCACACAGCAAAAACAAATAAAGGGGACATAAGTTTTACTCAGCGCAGGTACATACTGAATTTTTTCGGGGGTGGGGGGGGGGTAAATAATATATATTTTTGTGATTTAAATTTAAGGTCCTAATAAACCCGAGAAAATATTGAATTTTAGTAAAAGTTCTTCTGTGTACATTCATGACCCATTTATATATATATATATATATATATATATATATATATATATATATATATATATATATATATATATACATATATATATATATATATATACAATCAATCTAATTCATTATGTTCCTTATGAAAAGTTATGCAACGAGTCGTATTGGTTTCTCTTTCTTACCAAAGGAGACATGCCTAAAGCTTTCTTTCTGACGCACAAAAGATACTAAATGGGTTCATTCTATATGTTAAAACTATGGTAAAACTAAAAACATGGAAATGGGTAGGCAACCTTTTTGGAAGTGTTTTACAAGGAACCAAGGGGTAATCACGCGTAGTTTTTCGGTACTTATGTATTATACCAAACACACTCAAGAAGTGAAGTTTGGTTAATTATAATGGAATATACCAAAACGTGATGAAAATATAATACTTAGTAACAAAACTATGAATCTTGGCTACATATTAGCACATTAGGTGGAGGTTGGGGGTAAAATATTTGGACAGCGTGAAGTTAGTAAACTATTTTTACTTCATATTTTGCAAAATAATTGTAGCTAACATAATTTGCATGCAGATCCGCTATACTTTACCCCAACACCACTAATATGCAAATATATAGCCCAAATTTTATAAGTCAAACGTATTCAGTCACCTGCCATTTGTCTCTGTGGCTATGAAACCGGTTTTCTTAGATCTTACATTCAGCAAACTTCTTGACTGTGTTTGTTATAATACATAAGTGCCTGTTTTTCTTCTAGTGTTTCCAGAGCGTATACGTGCAAATGATCAGCTGGCTTTTATATTGTCCGTATAATTCATCAACTTTTTCCCGCATTTGGAATTTGTATGCCTTCCCCAAAATAGCAATCTTGTAAATATTTCGGTACTTTCCCATTATGTGGGCTTCTACAAGGAAACCAGTCACGAAAAACCCGAGGCATCCTACACAAAAGCAAAGATTTGACGCTATCTGATGTTGTATAAACAAGTATTGAGGGGTTTCTCACTCTGGGAACTATATTTAAACTGTTGTTTTTTGGGGTTTAGGGGGGGAAGGTACCTAGGTTAGGTTACGTATTTAATATATACTATGCTTTACCCCCCCCCCCAATCTGC
Organism: Artemia sp. Qi Xiang Cuo; assembly: GCF_049724085.1. Lineage (NCBI taxonomy): Eukaryota > Metazoa > Arthropoda > Branchiopoda > Anostraca > Artemiidae > Artemia > Artemia sp. Qi Xiang Cuo. The sequence goes on along the minus strand of NC_142794.1, from coordinate 103,641,801 downwards.
AAATATATAGTCCAAATTTGTTTCTAAACTATTATACATTCATCCTATTTTATTTCATTAGCATTAACCAAACTTGACTTTTCAGAAAGGCCCACATAATGGAAAACTACAAATATTTCGGATATTCTCCCTTACAATAATTTAATAGTTCAATTACGGTCTTTTATTTGTTGATTGATCAATATCTTAATTATTTTAATCGTCATTAATAATAAAAAAATAAATCACGAAAAAAATAATATATTTATATACAATACGTTTGTATTAAGAACAAAGCCAAATCTAAATAAGATTCAATATTGTCAAGAAAAAATAAGTTCAAGCTGTTTTGTTCGTCTTATATGCGAAATAATGTTTTTCTTATGTTTCCTTTATAGATTTGTGTATTCTATACTATTATTAGTTACAGTATTTACAGCTCAATCGCCCTGAGTCCCTAATCTTTAATTTCTAAATACAAAATGCATCACCAGAAACATGTGTTCATTTTGGACGGTTGCACACACCAAAATAAATGGTACAATCCCTTTATATGGGCCTCTCTAAAAAGTCAAGTTTGGTTAATCCTAATGAAATAAAATAAAATATGATGACTATATAATAGTTTAGAAACAAATTTGGGCTATATATTTGCACATTAAGGAGGTGGGGGGCAAAGAATAGCATATGTTAAATACGTAACCTAACCTAACCTAGGTACCTTCCCCCCCCCCCAAAAAAAACTGCAAAAAACAACACTTTAAATATCTTAAAACCACCCTATACAATGAATTTCTCTGCAGGGGTGTAGTGAATCATCTTGTAAAAACGGATTTTTCATTGCGTCTCTCCCGTTTGACTGTAGCATCTCTTGTTGGACTTCTTTAGAGAGGCCAATATAAAGGGATTGTACTAAAAAAATTAGAATAAATGTCACCGTAAGTGAATGACTATTAACTTTATAGATATTATTGCAATTACGGGCTTAGTTAGTAGGGAACCGTGCCCCCTTTCCCCAGAAATGTTCAAACATGCGTGTATAAAGCCTAGGTTTGACATACGATACTAATTTTTGCCCCTCCCCCTTCATCACGAAGAATCTTTATCTACGCCTATGTTCATAGTAGCCAACATAGCCCAAAGGAGAATATAAAAAAACGTCATACACATGAAGTGAAGCCATAAGCCGAAAACACCTGCTACCGAAAATCAGAGAATCATCTCGCATGCGACCGAAATCTACTCAAATAACATTATGAAGCACACCCCTCTTTTCATGGGCCATCGGGTTCAAAACATAACATGAGTATCGCCTAAGACCACGTGCGGAACGAACCTGATCAGGTTTCAACAACTAATTTCTTATTTCTAAACAGAATGAACAGACGGTTTATATTTTATGACATTATTGGATGACAGATTAACCAACCGTAAAATCTGTGGCTGGCTAATCTAATAAACTGTCTAACTTGAATCGTATAAAGTAGCCCTTCTTGAACCCTTTGTGGCAAATATTTCGTCTTTGTTCAAACAGGAACGCACATAAGATGACTGGGCCTATGCACCACGCCCAAAAAACAAAATTTTTGTGATTAGTACGAACTTTTTGTATTTAACATGCCATTCACCTGTCTTTGTCTGTTTTAAATATCTGCCCACACAACAGATTGGGCCCCCTCCAAAATAAATTAAGAGTAGATTATAAAAGCACATAGGTTTAATGGTACTCCTATGTTAAACGTACTCTTTTATATACTGTAATGGAAACCAGTCAGAAGAAACCTGTTTTTGGCGGGTTAATTCAAGACACCGCTATAGAGCAATGCAATGTATAGCGTGGTTATTATACAATAATAACCCGATAGTGATTTATTATAAAAGTCAAATTGTTTAAAATAAATTAAATACTCCCCGAAATTAAACCACTCAATTCTATTTTCATAAAGATTTCCACTACTTCAAAACTGCCCGCGAAGAGAAAGGGTAAGAAATTCTTCCCGTGAGCATAGGATAAGAAAAAGAACTTAATTACAGGAAAATTGTCTCCTCTTGTATTTTCCCCACATATACACTGGATAAACAACCTGGGTTTCACACCCTAAGGACTAAAAGTGTATCTACCTATAAACTAATTTATAAGAGAAGCTGTAAGATTGTTTTTTCTAGTTCTAGTTTGACTCTGGGATACTTTCCGTGTCTTGGACAGAAGTGAGACATTAAAATCACTCGGCTGGAAGGTTATGACCAACTTATAACAGATTAAACTTATACTCTTTGCTAATATCTGCATTTACGTATTTAGATTGTTTGTGAAACTGATGAATCATTCCCTCGCCATAAATCTGTAACCCAATGTTAATAGAGAGCTAAGTTCTATCGCACCCTTGGACTCTAATATTTCAACCAGCTCAATTTGTTTATTCAATTGAGCTAAGTAAATAAATAGAATAATAAGAAAATAAATAAATAAACATTAGCTAGGCTTAGAACAAATCTACAAAGCCAGTGCATTTAGTTCTCATATCTCCTATATCTCGCACATCTTGAATATTAAACGGTCTAGAAGAGAGGAGTTTGCACCTTAACGTAACGCTTTCCCATTGGGCACTGTCTCGGTCCTAGTTATCAGATTTATTTTTTTTGGAAAACTTTTATATGAGACACAATCAGCGTTGCCAACGCGATACGCTTATATCGTTTTTGGTACAATTTAGAGGTCCTAGTTCATTGTGGTACATTTGTAATTTTTTTGGTTCAATACAATTTTTTTTTTGTATATTTAGGTTTTAATTGCTTCTTTTTAATCGGATATCTGTTCAAGTTTTATCACATCAAAATTTGTTACAAATTGGACAAAATTGGACAAATCAAAATTTGTCCTCTTGTTATGGTAAATTTTTAACCTGTTGTCTAGGTGGTACAAATTTTCCTCTTGCGGTTCAATTTTGGTCTACAAACTGGTACAGTTTATTTCAAAGCGTTGCTAACGCTGGACACAAGTAGTTTATTTTTAAGTGTGGCCTAGACTATCAACTTTTAATAGGCCTGACGATTTCTTCCGACGGCATTCATTACAAATAGGCTTATACTTAGGTTCAGTCTGACAGGTCAAGAAGAAAAGATCGTGCTTTTTTCCTAAAGTAAGTAGTAAAGCCTAATTGAAGGACAACTAAATAGCCTTTACTTGATTAATTTAATTAGCCCTAATTTATTTGCAGTAATGATCTGAGTGGACAACTTTGAAGAGAAGAATTTTGAGTTATCCTGAATTTAAAATTTAAGGATGATTCACACACACTTATGGAAATGCAAAACTGTCTGTTGTAAATTAATTTAGGCTTGGGACCATTAGACAACGCGGTACTTCCGTATTAGCCAGTACACATTCAAGAAGTGAAGTTATGTTAGTTTCAATGAAACATACCAAAATATGATGAAAATATAACACTTTAGTTTATATAATATTACACTTTGGGCTATATATTTGCACATTAGGAGTGCGGGGGGAGGGGGGAAGGTTAAAGTAACCTAACCTTACTCCACCCCCCAATATGCACATATATAGCCCAAATTATACAAGTCCAACGCATTCTGTCACTCGTCATTTGTGGCTATGAAACCAGTTTTCTTAGATCTTACATTCAGCAAACTTCTCGAGTGTGTACTGGCTATTACGGAAGTACCGTCACCGCAACGTTACTAAATATTAATGACAAAAACTGGTAAATTCCTACCAAATCATATTATTGAGTTAGGAATAAAGTGAATACACCATTCGATGCCTTTTTTTTATGCTGATTACGAATATAAAAATAATTTCTATTGGAAATGAATTTCAGCCCCCCCCTATATATGCCAATTCAGGGTATATATTTCTACAGTAGGGGGGGGGTGGGGGTAAAGTTTAAACTTACCTACCATTTACATCATAAACAAAATTTCCCCCCCCCCCTAATGTAGAAATATATACCCTGAATTGGCATATATAGAGGGGGGGCTGAAATTCATTTCCGAAATGATTATTATATTCATAATCAGCATAAAAAAAGGCATCGAGTGGTATATTCACTTTATGCGTAAGTCAATAGTATGATTTGGTAGAAATTTACCCAAAAACTAAGCCAGCTTGCAAAAAAAATTGTCACCCCTCGTATAAATTTCAGCACATTTTCTAAAAGACAAATACCGCAATTTGCGTAAATCTGCATAAGAAATGAGCCACTCACCCCTTAACACATCTTCTGGAGCACTCGGCTGTATTGGCACAGCGCAAAAATTTAACAGAGAGAACATCCTGAAAGCGGGTAACACTGCTTATTCTGTGCAACTTTCCCAGAGAAGCTCACGGTAGCAAATGGTGAACTGTTGATTGTGGCTCGCTGTTTCATCGCGAAGTTGTTTCACTGTCCCCTCAAATGGATGATATCTGTTGCTCCGCCTTACCTTTGTTCTTCTACGATGGGAAGAAAACTCTCGGTGATAATCATCAAACTAGTAAACTAAATTTGGATGTGGTTTATCTTTTTTCGAACCTTTGCACTTAGATAAACAAAAAGTTTGTTACAATAATGCTATTACTCATGCTCTTGCTTGAGATTAATAAATAAACTATAATTTAAATTGTAGCTTAGAATATAATAAGTACCGTCTTCGGGTAAAATTCTAGTTTAGCTAATTTTTGTTACCTTGAAGAGGGGTTAGGTTAGGCAAATGAAACTTTCAGTAATGAATCCAGGACCAAAAACATACTCTGGGAGGGTATTGCCAAGCTCCTATGTTAACCCTCTTCTGATTTCCAAGTCTTAGAAATTTGAATGCTTGACAAGTCTATAGGCTACCTATTAAAATTTTGACAAAACAGTATTTTACCTTACTTTTCAGTTATCAGTTTCTTTTTCTCTGGTTTTAACTCTTAAAATGCAATTCCTGTTATTTGAGTAGAATTTTAAGGCATATCAATGGTTTTGTTCTAAATCTAGGAAATGTATTTGCAGATTTTTAAAACCTCACAAATTAGGACTGAGCAAAGTTGTGAAGCTGGAAACAGTTTTCATGAACTTAATTTGAGCAAAAGATTTATTTCGCAAGGTTTCACTTTTATAACACAAAATTTTTTAAAGGCCAGGGTCCTCTAGAGGGAGAAGGAGTGAAGGTAGGTACTCCAAAATACCTTCCCAGGACATACTTTAGTCATTCCAAGATAGCAAGAAGTAGCTAAACTAGAATTTTACCCCGTGTTCGTTATAACCGGCCCATATAAATAAAACAAGGTTTTTAACTGAAATTAAGGAGCAACATTGAAACGATCATAGGTACTTCCGTGTTATAGCGACCACACCAAAGAAGGGAAGTTAGGTTAATCATAATGAAATTAATCAAAATATGAAGAAAGTATAAAACTTAAGTAACAAAATTATGGAAACTACGACAGAGAATTAAGGTACTGGGGCCACCCAGAACACATTATATTAAATGTCTAACCACCTCTATATATTAAACATTTTATTAAAATATACCTGCATAGATACCGTTTATCTCGCTTAGGCTAAGCTGATTATCTCCAAGTCGACACAGAAAACCGGCTTCATTACAGTTCAAGAACAAAGTGTGGTCGCTATAACACGTAAGTACCCAAACATAAATTATTCCGTACACGAGGAGGGCTAACCCCCTCCTCAATACCTCGCTCTCCACGCTAAAGTGTTTTAGAAGTTTAAAAAAACTTCTTATTCTAATTGAACGGATATTGTGTTTCAGGAATCGTTCTTAAAGAATTGAGACAAAACATCAACTTTAGCGAAAGAGTGAGGCATTGAGGAGGGGACAAACCGCCTCATATACGTAAAAAATTCTATTTGTTTTAGGTTTTACTATTGCTCCTTAGTTTCAGTTGAAAAGATTAAGAAAGTTTTATCATTATTTAATTTCTTTTCGTTTTTCAAATAATGCCAGGAAATACAGCTCCTAGAAAACACGAAAAATATAAATACGGCAAATGGGTCTATGGCCAGTAAATGAAAACGAAGAAAAAACAAAAACGTCTTCAGCGTAGAGAAAAAAAAACTAACACTAAAAATATTAATAAAACTAAGACAGACTCACCTAAAAATATAATATACAATTGCTTAACATTTACAATTTGAATCTACCTTCGTGAAACCACCTCACAAAAGTAACTGGATTAAACATTTTAAAGTAACATATGAACATTATATTTTTAGGTGAGTCTTTTTTAGTTTTATGTATATTTTTAGTTTTAGTTTATTTTTTTTCTACACTGATGACACCTTGTTAGATACGGGTGAAATATTCGTTTTGTTTTTTCATCATTTTCATTTACTTGCCATAGACCCGTTGTCGTTTTTATATTTTTTTTGTTTTCTGTCATGGCTGGGCAGTTTGGCATTAAATCTTTTAATACAGCTCTCCTCCAGGGAAAATTCCCTCCCCCACAGAAAATTACTCAAAGTAATATTCTTTACATCTAAAATACCCCCTCCCACCCATCCCTAGAAGATTACCCTGTGTGACAATTCCATCCTCGCTGAAAATCCACCAGGAAATTTTTTGCGGACGATTCCACATGAAAATTCTTCTTAGTATGGCTTCATTTGAAAAAGACTTTGATTTCTGATCGTTTTTCAAATCATGTCAGAAAACTCCTCTCCGTCGAAAAATTTTCCTGGAAATCCCCCACCCCCAAGTGGAAAGATGCTCCCGTGGATAATTCCTAAAAAGGCAAATTTCTCCCGCAGAAAATTCCCTACCCCATGGAAAAAACCTTCAGGCAGTTCCAAACCTGCTGAAAATTTCCCCCGAAACATGTTCACTTGTTAAGTTTAGTCAACAGAAAAGAGAGACAAATATAAATAATTTCGTATAGGAATTCTGGTAAATTCCACCAGAGTGACATTTCCCCTGGAAAGCTCACCCCCAGAAACTTCCCTTCCCAAGGAAGTTCTCACTGTGAGAAATCCCCCCGAACAGAAAATTCCCTCCCCCCCAAAAATCTTCGTATACTCCTCAATATACGTGAACAATATTATGAGTAAACAATGGGTAAAGTTTGTAATTTACAGCCCTTTCCCAGGGGCTGTGGAGGGTAATGTTATTCCAAAAGGCATAGTCACTAGGTGGGATCCCCCAAAGGCCCTCAGGTGGGAGGTCATCATCCAAAAGGTCCTCAGGTGCGATCCCCCACCCCCTGAGGAGGGGGGAATGATGATTTTCGTTAACACTAAGATATACTTATATTGTGGTATTGATGGTGGGGGTGGCAAGAAAACCGACATTGTCCCTGGACGCTAAAAGTCCTAGCTGAGCCTCTGTCTCCATTACCAACTTCAATATTTTGACGATGTTACCAACAACTTATTAATCCATACTTTTCATTTCCTTTTGCGTTATTGGACTGAACCCCATTCCAAGATGTGGGTGGAGAATCTCTTCCAAAAGGTCAGCCAAAGCAGGAAAACTACAGGAAGAACAAGGGGCTTCAGCCCCCTGTCCAATATAGAAGTCCAAAAGTAATACAAGAGGCTATAATCCTGGAAAATTCTAGAATAGTGGAGCTAGCAACTTCCAGGGATTAATAATTTGGCTTATTGTGACTCAGTTATTCTCAACTAATATTTTAAACTCAAAACGGGGTGCCAATTCGTGAAAATACTGGGAGTGGGATTTTTTTCGTTTTTTTTTACGAAAATATCAGAAAAGGTCGTCGAAATCTATTAAGTGGAGCAATAACCTCTGGTGCCCCATTGGTGCCTTAGAACTCAAGCAAATTTATCTCAGCACCCAGATTAAGTCAAACCTGGCATATCTCAGTGTCCAGTCAACTCAGTCAGAATTGGACATAACCCTCCTTTAATTGAACCTCAATTAATTGAACCCAGCTTTGCTCAATTCCCATTAAAGCCTTCCATCTCAATCCTCAAGCAACTCAACCCCCATTCAGTTTAATTTTACTTAACAACCCTCAACTGAATTCACCTCAAACTTATAAAGTTGAACTCTAACAGTTCAACTTGTTTTAGCACTAAATTAAATATAAATTAACGATAAGCGAAATTAAAAATATGCTGCCACTCCTACTAACAACTCGCTGCAGCGCTAAGCTACCTGAGACCTACACAGTTGCATACAACTCCTCTTCAATCCCAAAATATCCGTGGTCAATTCCTCTGGAAAACATCTAAAAAATCCTTGGTATTTGTTGATTATTCAGAACACACTCAAGTTCTTAAACTGAATGTAAGATATGAGAAAACCGGTTTCATAGCTACAAAGACAAGTGGCGGGTGACAGAAAATTTGGGCTATATATTTGTACATTTGGGGGGGGGGTAAAGTATAGCGGATCTGCATGCAAAATGTCTTAGCTACAATTATTCTGAGTATTATGAAGTAAGAATTGTTTTCTAACTTCACACTGCCCAGATACTTTACCCCTCCCCCTAATGTGCAAGTATATAGTCCAAATTATATAAGTCCAATGCGTTCTGTCATCCGTCACTTGCCTTTGTGGCTATGAAACTGGTTTTTACCGGATCTTACATTCAGATTAAATAAAAAAAACAAGTTTTTTAAACTGAAAGTAAGGAGCGATATTAAAACATAAACGAACAGAAATAATTCCTTATATGAAAGGGGCTGTCTCCTCCTCAGCGCCTCGCTCTTTACGCTAAAGTTTTTTATTTTTTTAAAAAATAAAGTTGTGAGACAGAGTCAAACTTTTGCGTAAAGAGCGAGGCCTTGAGGAGGGGACAGCCCATTTCATATACGGAATAATTTCTGTTCGTTTTAAGTTTTAATGTCGCTCCTTACTTTCAGTTTAAAAAACTTGTTTTTTTTTTATTTAATTTCCGATCGTTTTTTAGTTAATCCAGCTTTTATTTTGGCTCACCGTCATTGAATAAGTAAACAAAATTTGCATAAAAATTTTACTTTTCTTTTGCTAAATGGCTGTCTCTAAATTTGGTTCTGACGTAATTTACAAATTAACTTACGTAACCCAAAACATAACCTTACTCTTTAAGCTAAAGTTCGAATTTGGTTCCAATTCCTTAAAAATGACCCCTTAATCACAAAGGCCGTTAATTAGAGTAAATGGCTCTTATGAAAGTATTAAAAAATCTTTGGCTTAAAGAGCGAGGCATTGACTAGAAGGTGAACCCAATCATATAGCTAATATTTTTTGTTCGTTTTAAATTTTGATGTTGCTCCTTACTTTCAGTTGAAAAACTTGTTTTTTTATATTTAATTTCTGATTTTTGTTTTAAATAATGATGGTAAATCCGGCGCCCCCTTCATAGCCATGTCCCTTCCCCCATGAAAACGTCCTTCATGAAAAGATCCTCCCATATAACCCCCGACCCATCCCCACCCCCCACTACCAGAAAAAATTCCTCCTGAAAACGTCTTTATACTTCCCAATAACCAATACTATATGTTAACATTGGGTAAAGTTCATAACTTTTAGCCCTCCCCCTGGGGGCTTCGAGGGATTAAGTCATCCTAAAAGACATATTTATCCTAAAAGACATAGTTATAACATTTTCGACCATGCTGAACAAAATGGCTATCTAAAAATTTTGATCAGGTGACTGTGGGAAAAAAATGAGCGGGGGAGGGGGCCTAGTAGCCCTCCATTTTCTTGTCACTTAAAAATGGCACTAGATTTTTTAATTTCCGTTGCAATGAGCCCTCCCTTGATATTCTAGGACCACTGGGTCGATACGATCACCCCTGGGAAAAAAAAATAAAAATAATAATAAACACGCATCCGTGATCTTTCTTCTGGCAAAAAATGAAAAATTCCACATTTTTGTAGATAGGAGCTTGAAACCTTTACAGTAGGGTTCTCTGAAACGCTGAATATGATGGCGTGATTTTCATTAAAATTCTATAACTTTTAATGGGTCTTTTCCCCTTTTTTCGAAAATCAGCCAAATTTTCTCAGGCGCGTAACTTTTGATAGGTACGATTAAACTTGATGAAACTTATATTTTTGAAATAAGCATTAAAATATGATTCTTTTGCTGTATCTATTGGTATCAAAATTCCATTGTTTAGAGTTTCGGTTACTATTGAGCAGGGTCGCTCCTTACTTACAGTTCGTTACCACGAACTGTTTGATAAATCTCTTTACTTTTCTTTGAAAACTTATTCTGTGGAATTTTTTTTAGATTAATACAAACATATGACACTCTCATTCCTCTAGGGGGGGGGGCTGGAGCCCCCTTTACTGCCCCCCCCCCTTATGGGCGCTCATGAAATCAAAAATTAATCAAGATTTTAAGGAATAAATACCAGCATATGTATGAAATGCAGATTTTTTTTCAGTAAATTAATTTGAATTTTATTTCAATAAAGTAAATTTTTTATTCTGGCTTTTAGAAAGTTTGGGGCTTAGAACCCTACTCATATTAATATGTGCTCGTTTTGAGTTTGACTCTTATTTATTTTAATTTCTGTTTGTTTTTGGGTTTCATTTATTTATTGAAACTGATTTGTGGTAGTTGTATTCTTGGTAGATTATTTTATTCTATTTTTGGACATTTTGGTTTAATGGAGTTCTTTACTTTTTTTAAAAACTTATTTTTTTGAAATTTTTAATCAATAAGAAAAAAGGGACAAATCCAAATAGGTGTATTAAACCCTCCCACGAACTAAATATATAAAGCAATAGTTTTCGTATTTTAACATTTATTTTTATGTCTGAAGCATATTCTAGGTAAAAGTGTTGTAGTTTATCTATTTTTTTTGTTCTGCTTAACATGGCTAGTTGTTCTATTTAAAAATAATGTAAATTAGTTCCCAGTAAAAAGATACAAATAGAAAACGACTTTATTTGACGATTCCTATTAAAACCACACACAGCAAATATATAATTTAAATTAAAGGTTCTAAAAAATTGTGAATTATCTAAATAATTTCGCAGAAAGCAGGGAAACTATCAAATTAATTAATGTAAAAGATAATTTTATTGTATTTCCATACATCCAAACATAAAAATGCTATTTTTTAGGACCGAGGTATTTTTTTGGCACATCCCACAATCGCAGGGGCTTAAAAGGGTATATCCGATCCTGATTTCAGCCATTTAAGGGATGCCTTAGATGAAACTGTTATTGACCTATTGGGGGGGGGGGGAGCATTAGTATAATAAGAAAAAAATATTCGCTTAATGAGTAAATAACATGTAGCCTATACACATTGGCTTGCCTAGCAAATGGTCCTAAATACGTTCTGAGGCAACACTGGCTGTAAATGACTTTATTTGTTTCTTTTACGCTGAGGACGGTTTTAACAGTAGTTTTTGCCAAAATTGCTGTTTTTTATTTTTGTAACTAGCCGAAAATTAACCTCGTTTGGTTTTGTTTTTCTCGTTTGGTTTTGCTTTTTATTCTTAGTTGTTTTTTTTATGTGTAGCATACGGTCCTAACTGGCCGAAAATTAACCTCGTTTGAATTTGTTTTCTCGTTTGGTATGCTTTTTGCTTTTAGTTTTTTGATGTTTAGCTTACGGGCCTTGGGCTGTATGTGACCGATGAAACCTTTTGAAAAGCAAGACAATAGATATATAAACTAAGTAAATAATTCCCGAATATCCCCTAACTAGATATATAAAGTATTAAGAATTGAACATTATTTTTGTTGTAGGTAGTGCCTTAAAAAGTAAAAAATAGAATAAATAATGCATTGTGCCCACTTCGCTGTTTACCTAGGCCTAAGATTATTAGATGACGTCATAAAAAAATGTTACGATGTGATTTTTAATTTGATGTCACCATGGCTGTTTATCTGCATGAAGTCTGTTGTATTTGTAAATGACGTCATTATGTAAACATGGCATTGTAAAAATGATGACGCCATTATTACCATAAATATCGGATTTCTCAGGCTGTGGCCATCATTAATTCAATAAATCTTCTGCAGTGAAAATCTATAAAGCATACAATGAATGGTATATTTAAATGCCTTGCCATTGGAATCCCAGTCTCCTGTGCTGCAATATCAGTTTGGTGGGCTGTAAAGAAGTATAGACAATCTGAAACGGAGGAATGCGCAGGACAAGATAAAGAAGAGCTTAACTCTCAGTCAAGTACAGTCTCAGCTATTGAGGCTGAGACTAGTAAAGAAAAAGTGATTCCAGTAAAAGAGGCTCCTAATGAGGGGGAAGGAGATCCGATTTCTCATTTAGGTATGAAGAGCACAGTCGAATCACGTAATGAAGAGTTGAAAAAGAAAGAGGGCGAAGAGAAGCCCCAGAAGGCTGCTGAGAAGGAAGAAAGACCTATTTCTCAAAGTAACATTGAAACTCAAGCTTCGAAAAAAGGAGAAGACGACAAAGAAAGAAGACAAGATCTTTACGAAACGATAGCATCTTCTCAAATCAAAAAAGACGAAGAAGAAATCGAGAAAAATGTTTCAGAAAATTCAAATACTTTTGCTTCTTCTAATCCCAACAAGGAAAAAGTCAAACCTCTATGGACACCTAAAAGAAAACAGAAAAGCAAAAAGAAAAGGTTCAAACAATACTGACAAAAATTCAGTATTGTTGTGCAAAACCAAAATTCTACCGTTTTTCGTTTTGTCTAAATTTTGTGTAAATTTTATAATGTATAAAAATTTTCGAATTACCTGTATGTTTTTCAGACTTTTATAAGAAAAGAGAACATAGCTATAAAACTAAAAATGTTGAATTAGTTGGAACAACTGTTCCTATTAATACCAAGTCTAAGTTTTCGATTAGGTATATAGGCTCTGAAGTCTGGAATCGACTTTCAGTAGAAGTAAAGGGTATACCCGTGTTTCTGACGGACTTGAGGAATTCCCTGCTTCTTTGGGATGTATTTGTTTTAACCAATATTCTAGAGATGGATTGATTGATTGATGTTTGAATCAATTTATGTTTTAACGTAATATGGTAATGTTTATTTTTGTTTTGTTAGTATTATATGGAAGTTTAACTGTTAGTTTTTTGTGAAACATTCGTTAATAAATAAAGAGCTGAAAAATGGTATTTCTGAACCAAAAAACTAAGAAAAACAGAGTTGACCTTGGTTAACTAATTATCAGGTCAAGAGTTAATTTGTCCAAACATGCGAATTGACCTTACATGAATTGTTCCGCAACCCTTAAAATATAGAAAGAAGGAGGGGCCAAAAACGCCCATAGTTTCAACAATTAACCTTTGTTTTCGAATTAGTAATTAAATACGGCGTTTTTGGGCACCTGAGTTAAAAAGTATAGGAATTCTTTAGTGATTTGGAACCTACCAGAATAAAGCGGACAAACGTATATGTCTGCTTTTGAGAACATCATGTTTGGAAAAAAAATCCACGGCATACCTTTTGGGACCACGTTTTTATACCAGAAATGAATGCTGAGCTGAATTACTCAACAAAGTAGAATTTTTATGGGACATCATCCAATTATGACCTAGGATTTTCACATGACAACCACAATGTTTTGTAAAAAGCATAATTATTGCATCCAACGCAAAATGAATTTGGGCCGCCCACATGGTAGGCGAGTATTTTACCACTGAACCATTGATTTTCCTCAACAATACCCAGGAAAAAATGTTTTCTTAGTAGGAACCTAATAAGAGCGAACTAGTATATTAAATAGTGATGGTGCATCCAAAAAATTTAGTTTTGGTAAAAAACTATTTTATTACAGTTCAATTTTAAAGAATACACATTTTAAACGTTCTTCTTTTATAATATTAATAAAACCAACCACTGTATATTAAAGAGTCATTCTACTGTCATTGGTTCTTTACTGTAATCTTGTTTATTATGGTGATTTTGTTACATTTTTGTTGCAGTTTTTTCACAAATGTGAACACACTGCTCGACATAAAAATTGTTATAAATTGTGTGCAAATGCCCGTTCAAAAGGTTTAGGCTCATTTGCCATACCTCTTTTAATTTGGGAAAAAGTATTTTCGGAATAAAATCATTCAAAAGCAAACACTAAAAAATTAAAGTGTTTGTCTTGGAAAAATGTTAAATACATAATTTCAACTATGCCTATGATATTAAATAGCGACCAAGACCACACTGCCTTTAAATCATAAATACTAACAACAAGCAAAAACAACAGAGTTTTTTTTTTCAGATAGACAGTGGAGCCTTAACCCTAAATGAACATTTCGATCCTAGATCCAAGGACCGTCCTCAGCAAAACAAATAAAAATATAAAATAAAATCAAATTAAAGTACAACCATTAAAACTAAAGTCTTTTTAAAACAGCCCTAGCATCCTTACTTCGGGGAAGTTCAAGCAAAACATTTCTTTTATATTTTTATTTGTTTTGCTGCGAACGTCCTTTGGATATAGGGTAGAAATATTCATTTAGGGTAAAGATTCCACTGTTTTAAGAAAAAAACATTCCTGTTTTTCTACTTGTTGTTTTTATTTATCTATGATATTCAAATTGAGCTTAGAAATCCACCTAGTTCTTAGTTACAGCGGCCGGTTGTGGTAAAAATGTATTCAAAATGAGTCGACACACAAATGATGTGGACTCCCGTTGAGTACTGAATTAAGATATAAGGGAGATAAAAAATTATTCAAAAGAGTATTTTGGCGTAAAAAATCTCTAATTCTGAATCTATCCTCAGAACTGCCCTAGGACAAGAAATAGCAAAGGTATAGAATGTGCCCGTCTGAGGACGTTCGTCCTTGGTGGAGTACGGTTTTCTTTCAATTTGAGCATTTTTCTTTGAAAACCCTTCAGCATTTTCAAACTCTTCCAAAACGAAATATCAAGTAATTCTTGCTCAGATATGTTTTAATAAAAGCAAAGGGGGAAAAAAATCACAAATTTAACTGTGATAAACAAGGAAACAGTTCCTTTCGACTTCCAAACACAGCGGTAAGTCCATACACTTTATACATCTCGTGCGAGTCTTTTTCTTGCAGACTCTGCAGTGAAGCTGTTCCCTATCCAGCTTTAGAAAGTGTTCCTGACCCTTCTGACGGATAAAAGCTGGGGCAGCTGCGACGCTGCCAAGGTTGGTTTGTTTCGAAACAGGAGCACTAGGATCTTCGGAGGACGTACGACCTGGGCGTTTTTTCACCGGGGAGAAGTCAAGCTCATAGGCAATCTGACATCGGAAGCGGAGCAATGGCATGGACCATGTTCCTACTTGGCTGCACTGCCTTCTATACAACATCCAAGAATTGACAATCGAAGTGTCGACAAGGTAGTAGAAGATTCTCATGTACTATCTCATTGACCGTATTTGGGTTCTGTAAAAGGTGGTCAACATACCTGACAAATCAACGCTGCCCATATACTTGTTATATTCTTTGACGATCATAGCAAGCACAACCTAGATTCGAATTTTATTTGAGGAGTCCCACCTCAAACAAGTATCCCTAGGCTCTGCTGCACAATAGGTCGATGCTAGAGTGATGTCTTTATTATTGAACCAACGTACTACGGCAACATCGCTGCAAGTCTCGACTCTCCAATCAGTTGCTCCTCTTCATTTTTTTTCAAGTCCATTCTCGTCGAAGAGCGTACAACATTTGACTCGGTATTTTCGGAGTGTTGCCGCACTATCATATCCAGTCAACTTCAAGTGAACGACTAGTGGCATGCTAGCGAACCAGTTGTCAAAATAAATTTTGAAGCCTTTCTTTGGTGATAAGTCTTTGATCAACCTTAGCACGACCGAACCACCGAGTCCGAAGTCTCCAAGAGCTACGGTACCAAGACCCTTGTAAATTTCGAACTCGTAGACTATCCCACTAGCTCCAAATCGAGTGAAAACTTTGAATTCCCACTTGTTCGGCTTAGCAGGTAAGTACTGCTTCATGTGTGAGCGGCCCTTGAAAGGTATGACCTGCTGATCATGAACATGCCATGACACAAAAAAGAGACCCAAAACAAGGATAAAAAATAAAATAAATAAATAGCAACACGAAAAATTAAGACAGCAAGTCAAAAAATTAAAGTTTTCAAGCAAGGTAAAAAAATAGAATAATTCAATAAAAAATTTAATATATGTCAAGAATCTATTTTCACAGTTAAAATAGTGAACATTGAAACGGCTGCTACATTCAAAAGCACTCACAAGCCGATTTGTTAAGGTTACATTATTAAAATACCGAGTAAAATAGGCCTAAGGGACAAATGATTTGCAATATCTCTCGGTACTAGAGGCTGGGTAAGTCATTAAATGTGGACAATTATTTTTTATTTGCCGCAGTCTAGTGACTGGTCCTTCAGTAGGGGAGCTCTCGAGGTTGGGTAGTAGACCACAATGAGCTGGGAAATTCGAACAATTTAGTCCAAACCGATATGTCAACTCATGTCGTCAAGTGAATTTAAGTTGAGTTGTTTTAGTGCATCATCATGTGTTGAGTAGTTTTGTCCAAGTATAATTTTTACAGCTCTTTTTTGCATCATCTCAATTCTACCTAATTGATCTTTCGTCAAACCCGGATGCCGAGCTGGATATACATACTCAAGAGAAGTTCTAACGTAGGCACCAAGAAAAGAATGGAAGAAGGCCCGAGCTAAAGAGAAGAAATCTATTCGAATTTGTTGCTTTATATGTATAATTCCTGGACCAGATTGTAGTAAAAACTCTCTTACCTGCTTTATTCCTATTTTCGTACAAACATACCCACTCAGTACGAGGCAGGGGATTTCTGAGTCCTATAACTTCGTCTCTCATTCTAGAATGGCCGAGAAAAAAAAATTCATAGGCCCTTGACAATGACTCTACATCAGCTCTGATTTTTCCCAGAACTTTCTGGCCCCATTCCACCACTCAGGCAAATTAGAAAAAGCACCTACCTTTTGACCAATTTCGACCCACTGCCTTTGATTACTCAATAAAAACAGAAAGCGGAAGTAAAACAACACCTGAGGGTGGTTTTTCTATTTTCCTGAAGTTAACGTTTAGCCCCTCTGGATGACTCACTCGGTTGCTCGTTTACAAGTCCACAAAATCAAAGAAGTTTATAAGCTTGCCTCGTACGAGGACGCTCGGACAGAAAGGGTTGCAGTTTGGTTAGCTTAAAAATACATTGATGTTTAACTTTGGAATTTCAATTTCTGATCGTTTTTTCAATTGATACCGGAAATGACCCCTATGTGGAAAGTTCTTACCGGACCTCACCCCTTCTTAGTATATCCCGCGGAAAACTTGCTCACGGAGAATTATTCTTGGTAATAATCCCCCATGGAGAATTTATACTGAAAAAAATATAAATGTTTTTACTTTTATAATTATAATAAATCAAATAATATTAACATTTTTATTGCTAAACATCAGTATATGCATATTAAACTGACAATGCACATTCATTTGTAATTTTCCAGTAAAGTACAAATTTTGTTCTGGCCTTGGGAAGGCATAGGGGTTTTGCGCCCAACGAGTTTGACTCGGTTATTTATTGTAATTTCTGTTCGTTTTGGGTTTCATTTATTTATCGATACTGATTTGTGGTAATTTCACGCTTGGTAAATTATTTGATTTTATTTTTCCTCATTTTTGTTTAATGGAGTTCTTTACTTTTCTTTGAAAAACTTATTTTGTGAAAAAGTTTTTTTAATTAGTTTCTATTCGTTTTATATTGACATAGTCTTTTCAGGGAAAAAGAAAATAATACTTTAAATCTTTTTGTTTTTTAAGACTTTATAGTTTGGCCTGCTATTTGTATGCTGGAGAAATTTTTTTAGCAATTCTTAACAACATACACCCTTTTAAAAATCTGGACACAAATAGTACTGTTTAATTTAGGTTCATACCTCCTCGAGTTGACCTGAAATGGAAAACTTGATACCATTCGCAGAAAAATTCTGTTTACTTTCTTTGATAGCTTGGATACACTTACGCTACTTTGATTTGGTTAAATTTTAAGAGCACAAGTAGCCCCGAAAGATTGAACATAGGCTAATACCCTCAGTCGTTCTTGGGATACTGCTGAGATGCCTTATTGGGAATTAAATGAGAAAAACAAGTTTTTTAAACTGAAAGTAAGGAGCGACATCAAAACTTAAAACGAACAGAAATTATTCCGTATATGAAAGGGGCTGTCCTCTCCTCAACGCTTCGCTCTTTACGCTAAAGTTTTTTATTTTTTTAAAAAATAAAGTTATGAGACTAAGTCAAACTTTAGCGTCAAGAGCGAGGCGTTGAGGAGGGAACAGCCCCTTTTATATACGGAATAATTTCTGTTCGTTTTAAGTTTTAATGTCGCTCCTTACTTTCAGTTTAAAAAACTTGTATTTTTTTTGTTTAATTTCTGATCGTTTTTTAGTTAATGCAACTTTTATTTTGGCTCCCCGTCATTGAATAAGTAAACAAAATTTGCATAAAAATTTTACTTTACTTTTGCTAAATGGATGTCTCTAAATTTGGTTATGACGTAATTTACAAATCAACTTACGTAACTAACTTCTATATTCGTAAATTTTTCTTCTAGCAAAAAATACAAAGTTGCAGATTTTTGCAGATATGAGCTTGAAACCTATGTAATAGGGTTTTCTAATACGCTGAATCTGACAGTGTGATTTTCATTGAAATTCTTTCACTTGTAGGGGATGTTCCCCCCCTCTGTAAAAAATCGGGTAAATTTTCTCAGGCTCGTAGCATTTGACGAGTAACACTAAGCTTAATAAAATTGACATATGTAGGATCAGCATTATAAGACCACTCTTTTGATACATCTAATAACATCAAAATTCTGTTTTGAAAAGTTTCGGTTACTATTTAGCCGTATCGCTTGTTTTTTTATTGTTTCTCTTATTGGCCTACGTATATGTTATTAAGTATATGAGGGGGTTCTCCCCTTAGTCAATACCTCGTTCTTTACGTTAAAATTTAAAAACAAATTTAATTCACAAACTCCTGAATCACAAAGGCCGTTTAGTTAGAATAGATAGCTCTTTTAAAAGCACTAAAAAAAACTGTAGCGTAAAGAGTGAGCTATTGACTTGGGGGAGAACCCCCTCATATACGTTATAATTTCTGTTCGTTTTAAGTTCTAATGTTGCTTCTTATTTTCAGTTGAAAAAAACTTGTTTTTTTTATTTAATTTCTGATCGTTTTTTAAATAATGCTTGGAAATCCGGCGCCCCCTTCATAGAAATGTCCCCTACACCAAAGAAACTACCTCCACGGAAAGATTTTCCCTAGAAACCCCCTCCTCCAGCCCCATCCTCCAGAAAAAAAATCCTTCCTGAAAATGTCTGTATACTTCCCAATAACCAATAAATAATACTGGCAAGTCCGGCGCCCCCTTCATGGCAATTTACCTTCCCCCATTAAAACTTCCTTCATGGACAGATCCTGCACCGTACCCCCCGACCCCCCCCCCCTCACGCCCATAAAAAAACCTCCTGAACACTTTTCTATGATTCTCAAGGACCAAGACTACCTTCTAAGGGGGAGTAAAGTATATAATTCGCATTCCTCCACTAGGAAAATTTGGTTCACCTAGTCATACTAAAAGACATAGTCTTCAAATGTCTAACACTGATGAACAAAATGGCCATCTCAAAAATAATGATCGGGTGACTTTTGGGAAAAAATGAGCGTGGGAGGGGGCCTAGTTGCCCTCCATTTTTTGGTCACTTAAAAAGGGCACTAGAACTTTTAATTTCCGTTCCAATGAGCCCTACCAAGATATTCTAGGACCACTGGGTCGATACGATCACCCCTGGGGGAAAAAAACAACAAAAAAAAAAAAAACAAATAAATACGCATCCGTGATCTTTCTTCTGGCAAACAATACAAAATTCCACATTTTTGTAGATAGGAGCTTGAAACCTCTATAGTAGGGTTCTCTGATACGCTGAATATGATGGTGCGATTTTCATTAAGGTTCTATAACTTTTAGGGGGTCTTTCCCCCTAATTTTGAAAATTAGCCAAATTTTCTCAGGTGCGTAACTTTTGATGGGTAGCACTAAACTTGATGAAAGTTTTATATTTGAATTCAACATTGAAATTTGATTCTTTTGATGTATCTATTGGTATCAAAAACCCGTTTTCTAGAGTTTTGGTTACCATTGAGCCGGGTCGCTCCTTACTTATAGTTCGTTACCACGAAATGTTTGATCAAGAAATTCAGTGTGTTCTGAATAATTAACAAGTACCAAATCCTCTTCCGTCTTTCGGAGTGTCCACATTTCAACATACCTTTTGTTACGAGTGGTGAAAGTTTGGCTTAAGTATTTTTTTTTTTTATTTATTATTTAGAAGTTGGTCATTCTACAAGGGTTTATTTTTGTATAACACTTTAGGTGACTTTCTTCAAGCTGATCAGATAAAAAACGGCTTTTGACATATTTTCGGCCAACCCCGAATAAAATTAGTCACCCTTGACAAATCAGTTTTCGATGAATATCCTATTATCGAATACAAGTTTATTAAACTACTGATCTTAACGTAAAAATACATTTGACTGGAATAGAGTTAATTTTCATGATGTTGAGTTGGACGAAGAGTTGGGATTGATTGGATCCGAATCGAGTTATATAGTCGCAGAGAATAGTCATTGGGATATTACCAAATGCTGAAACACTCGGGGAAAATATGACTCTTTTTATATAGACTGAAGTCATTTTTCCACCAGTAAATTCACCATGGGTGGGGGAAGCACAGATGCTACTTGGAGTTTTGTTTTTAAAAAGATTTAAGTGGGAATATTTCACATTGTCCTAGGCTGTGCAATAGAAATGGAATGGAGTCAGAAGATCACAGCGAATAGCCCTATGCTAGGATATTACCAGATTTTTTGAAATTTGGGAAAATATGGCACTTTTGAGACTAGTGCTACTTGGAGCTTGGTTTTTACGATGATTTTGGGGATATTTTTCATTTTCCTTTTTCTATGCTTAGGGCATAGAAAAACCAAATGATTTTTTGAACTAAATCATACCAAACTATGGACAAACACGTTGTCAAAAGAGTATATCAGCAATATCTTAGAAACGGTCAAAAGTTTTAAGTTGAGATTTTAAATAATGAGTAGTTAAAGGTTAGAAAAGTTAGAAGAGCGAAAGGAAATGTAGGAAAACTTTGTAAGAAATATATGAAGGTAAAAAATTTATTTTTTAGAAATGAATAGGAAGAGTATACAAGGAAAGGATTTACATCCGGAATATCTCAGCATGGACCAAACACCACATAATAAAAGAAAGAAAAGAATTTAAAAATATATATTAGACAAGAATTTTGTATATCTTTTAATATTATAGTCTATTTATTAAAAAAAAGTTTAAGTTGAAACTTTCAGGGTTTGATGAGGAGAATATTCAACTGAACTAAAGCCAATATGTACTTACTACCACTGCTACTCTTCAAGCTACTACTTCGATTACTAAGGCTAAAGGTGTAAAGGTAAAAATTTCAGGGAATCTTGAGTGTGAAGTTTAGCTAATCCAAACAACCTTACGTGCATGCAGGTTGTCAGAAGGATGAATCGGCAATATCCTAGGAACGGCTTGACTTATGCTATTAAGTTTAAATTTACAAGGCATATTGTGGAGTACTTGTAATTGTACTTGCTGCGAGACAGACTCGGAAGTGTCACCAAGCATCTTAAAGACTCCGTTATGACATCATATATGGCATCATATAAGTATTTTCTTATATGATTTCATGCATAGCATAAATAAGATTGTTGAGTTTCCAACGCAACAGTTATTTATATAATATAATGTCTGTTGGAAGGCCCAAAAAACGAAAATTTGCAGTCGCAGTTACTATAAACAATGATTCTTTGGAACCAACACCTGAACTATCAAACTTGATAAGATATGACATTCGACAACCTGGACCATCAATTGTATCAACACCAATAGGGACAGCTAAAGCAAAGGCCATCGCTAAATTGTCTGAAGTAATCAAAATCCAAAAACGTTTCTAAAAATGAAAATGAAGAGCAAAGACACGGGTGGTTTGAAGATATGCAAAAACGACAATTAGAGCGTGTTAAAAATGAAAATGAAGAGCAAAGACACACGTGTTTAGAAGACAGACGACACCGAACAAGTGAGAGAGTCAAAAATGAAAATGAAGAGCAAAGACATTGGTTGTTTAAAGATATGCAAAAACGACAATTAGAGCGTGTTAACAATGAAAATGAAGAGCAAAGACACGGGTGGTTTGAATATATGCAAAAACGACAATTAGAGCGTTTTAAAAATGAAAATTAAGAGCAAAGACACACGTGGTTAAAAGACAGACGACACCGAACAAGTGAGATATTCAAAAATGAAAATGAAGAGAAAAGACACGGGTGGTTTGAAGATATGAAAAAACGGCAATTAGGGCGTGTTAAAAATGAAAATTAAGAGCAAAGACACACGTGGTTAAAAGACATACGACACCGAACAAATGAGAGAGTCAAAAATGAAAATGAAGAGCAGCGAGACAATGAAAATCAACCTGGACAACAAGAATCAAAACGTGTTAAAATTGAAAATGATAGCAGTGATGATTGGGTTTGGGATTTTGACATGAATAAGGTCATCAATGCCTACCATACCCTTGTTGGTAAAAATAAACCAAAGTTCGACAATATGTATTTCATAATGACGAAAGATAAGCCGAGGTGTAACGAAGCAAACAAATTGAAAATGATAGCGATGATGATTGGGTTTTGGATTTTGACAGGGATATGGTCATCAATACCTACCATACCTTTGAAAATCAAAAATATGGACTGGATAAATCGTTAGAAGAAAAAGAAGTTTTTGTCCCACCACCTGAACAGTTAAAAGAAACAAAGGTTGGCGATATGTCTTTTATAATGACAAAAGACAAGCCAAGGCAAAAGAAGAAGGTTTTGTCCCACCGCCTGAACAATTAAAAGAAATAAAGGTGGTCGTCAATCCCTTCCAGAACTTGTAAAATCAAAAACCTGAACTAGATAAATCGTTGGAAGAAAAAGAAGTTTTGTCCCACCGGCTGAACAATTGAAAGAAACAAAGGTTTGGTTATATGTCTTTCATAATGATAGAAGGCAAGCCAAGGCAAAACAAAAAGGTCCAATAAAAAAAAATGTAACTGTACAAAGGCACCACTTCTAATTTAAGGTCCATTTGGACATCATTGTCATCAAGAAAACGCTCAAATTGTCTGCGTTTAGAAGACAAGCGACAGTGATAATATATATATAAAAGCCTGCCGTGTGCCGAGTGCCGGAGCCCGGCAGCGAAGCCACTGGGCTCCTGGTACTATATATATATATATATATATATATATATATATATATATATATATATATATATATATATATATATATATATATATATATATATATATATATATATATATATATATATATATATATATATATATATATATATATATATATATATATATATATATATATATATATATATATATATATATATATATATATATATATATATATATATATATATATATATATATGAGAAGACTGTATCAAACTAAACGTGCAAAATAGGTGCTAAGAGTTTGGGCTCTTTGTTATTGACGTTTTTAAAGGAAGAAAAACGAGGGCCTCTGAGGAGAAACACTTGAACTTTTCTGTATAAAATTGGGATAGTAGTTTAGTAGTAAAAGGAGTGTAGTAGTTTTCCACTGCTTCAACGAAATTCATTGTTATTCCGTAAAGCTAAACACATAAATGAATAAAAAACAGGAAGTTGGAAACTGGAAATTTGATAACTTGATGTGGTTAGAAATTCAGAAACATATTGGCTTTCAGGAATAAATTGGCCCCCTGGGCCCCCTGAATGCCTGTCAGCAGTGCTATTTTATATCATTTTAAGTTACTTAAGATACATTCATCATATGGAATCAAGTCAATGTGTTAAAATATGCCTAACGTGCAATGTCACTTGAACAAGCACTATCTCACTATCTGTTTAAAATTAGCCTAAAAACGAGGTAGTAACCATGGAGCCGAAAAAGAAGACGAAAATTAGCTAAGACCAAGAAATTTGACAAATATAGTACACATCATTCGTTTCTAACCGCGTTTTCACATAATACATATACAGGTAGCGTTCTAAGCGATAAATTCATATACGATAAATAGTGGAATATGAATATTGACATGGGAAATAGAAGACGTCCTCCTAAGTCCACCCAAACCTTTCTATGAATAAGTAAAGTGCAGACTGAAGTGTCCTAAAAACAACAATCAATATCACATTTCTTCTGCACATGCTATTAAAATAGGGAACTGCCCGTTACAGAGTATTGCGTCTTTCTAGGGCTCAACACACACCTGTCTTGCAAGACGTTAAATGATGGGCTTATTTTCAAGGATAAGAACTTAAAAGTCAATAATGAATAAACACTTGTTTAAGGCCCAAGTTAACTAGAGGCACACACCAAGTTGATGTTAATCTTCTTCCAACACCGATAAGCCCTTAAGAAATAAGTAGGCACACTTAATCTTGTGCCTACGCCATGCAGAGTTAATTTGAGCTGATTTGCGCTATGGGCGTTACGCGTGGTCCCCGCAGGTTTTAAACTACTAATTCAACAAGGTACCACCAGTAATTACTTTGTATTACCATAACAATATTTAAGTGGTTTAAGATAATGAGTGATTGAATTTGAGCTCGAGATAAGAAAATTACATTTCAAGTTGATCAATTTAAGGGTAAATTGGTTGCACGTTATAGATGTGGTTTTGGAGTTTAGCACCATCAAGCACACTTTCATTCGACATTTTTTTATTTTTTTTTTACTCGAAAAGAAAGACACCTTTTTCAAATAAAAATAAAGAGGTGCATTATAACTCAAGAAAATCAGAAATTAAGTCACGTGATAATTCAAACTTGAAATGAACATAAATTAAATTGATTGATTGATTGATTACAATCAATGGAGCCCTTAAAATGAATAACAATATTCCGCTTAAAAATGACATAAATTACCACGAACAGGAGTAGAGGTAGCTCCCTCTATGCCTTTTAAAGGTTGCAGGGACATTACAGTCGTTGTGTCATTGTTTACAAATAAGAATGGTGCTACTACCCTTCTCCCCCACACTCATCTCAGCTCTTTATTTTTGGCATTAACACCATTTGCTTCTATCTGAAAACAATATACTTATGTTACTATGAATGTCCAAAAGCTGGTTAATGTCGACATTCACCGGTGAAAGTCCGAAATTGATTTTTCACTGCTGGGATTCAATTAGCTTTGGGAATCAGCTTTTGCAGTCTTCTGCTAGTTTTGATGGTAAAAGTTAAAATTATGTTGGATTCGGCTCAAGGCCGTACCCAGGATTTCTTTTCGGGCTGGGTTTTACTCGAATATTTTTTTTCGTGGGGTGGGGGGATTAAACAAAAAACTTAAAAAAAGTATGAAAAATTTGTTTCTATCCATTGTTGTTACGTTTTTACGAGTCAGACAAAAATTTCGGGGGAGGTTCAAACCCCCTAGCCCCCTCCCTGGCTACGGCCTTGGGATTAGGTTATAAATCCCAGGAATGGGTTAAAAACTTAACCCAACCTAACCTGTCACCATCAAACCTGACGTAAAACGGAAAAAGTTGACTGGCAACGCTGACTAAATCCAAGGAGAAAAAAAAGGTATTTCGGATATTCGCCGGTGAATGGCGACATTCGGTAGTGTTTCCGACAAGTGTGGCATTTATTTGTAAAAAAAAGAAAAAAATAATGGAATCCCCATGACATAAAGCATGCTTTTATTCAAGATTCATAACCAAGAGAAATACTGTTAGGGTTTTCTTGAAATAGAATCTGCACTTTTTCAGAGTTTCATTTTGCATGAGCTCATAAGGGAAACACTTTGGACGTCAAAAACTATAGACTAGCTTGTAAACACTCATGTCGGTAAGGTGTTCATTTGTAGCTTATTAGTATTTTGTCTGCTGTCGTGGGCCGGTGGCTTTTTTTAGATATTACATCAAGCTTGCCTGAACAAAGGAGGCAGGGGGACGGGGCATGGGCGCCCATATGGGGGGGCAGGGGGGGCTCTTGCCCCCCCCCCTGGCTGAATGATGCTGCCTTATTTTTATATTTTTGTTCTGAGATTTCTATTATATAGCATTAAAAGTAGCATTTAGCCGAAGTTGGCCCCCCCCCCTGGAAGTCAGCTTATGGGCGCCCATGGGACGGGGGGAATTTTATTGGAGTGATACTACATTGAATTGTTGGAATCAACTTAGGTAGTTATTAGGGGATTTGACGAAAGTATCTATCTTGTTTCATTTTCCCAGAAAAACAGAAATAGAAAAAAAGCATGTGCTAAAAAAAAAAACAGTAAAAAGAGCAGATTACGAGTGTGTTTTGTTTGTTTTGTAAAACAAAAAATAATGTTGGATAAACATTATATATGAATGAAAAAACAATAAGAAACATTACTCAGAGTTCTTTATTTCTGACTCTTAAACGATTTTATTTATGACTTATACGTGAGAGTTCATTAGATATAGAGTTAAAAAGTTGTCATTCTGACAGCTAGGTTGCAGATATTTTCTTTAATTGAATTGAATATTCCTCTCAATCTTCCCGACAGATCTAACTGAATACGGTACCTGTTATTAAGACCTTTCGCACCCGTTGATGCAAATAGTGTCTAAACTCATTTTAAAATCCTTCTCAATATACCCTGAAGTTGGTACTTTTGCATTATCAGGGCCCCTCTAAAGAAGTCCAACAAGAGATGCTACAGTCAAACGGGAAAGACGCAATGAAAAACCCGTTTTTACAAGAGGATTCAATACACCGCAGTAGAGAAATACATTTTATTGCGTGGTTTTAATATATTTAAAGTGTGTTCTATTTTTGTGTTTTTTTGGTGGGGGGGGGGAGGTACCAAGGTTAGGTTAGGTTATGTATTTAATATATGCTATGCTTTGCCCCCCCCCACTCCCCCTAATGGGCAAATATATAGAACAAATTTGTTTCTAAACTATTATATAGTCATCCTATTTTATTTTATTTCATTAGCATTAACCAAACTTGACTTTTCAGAGAGGCCCTGATAATGCGAAAGTACCCTGAAGTTTTTTATCTAAGTGCCATTAGCTATTCTGGAGATATTGCCGATACGGCCTTTTGACAACTGGGATGGACAAATTGTCTTTGGTTTAAATTCAATACCCCTTTCACCACTCCCTGGTATTTTCAGCTTCTCTACCTTATCAGTTTCTGAGATACTGCAGATAAGCCCTATGACAATGTGAGTGTACATGAACTCTTTTTATTTAGTTCAATAGCAGTGGTAGTAGTAGTTGTTGCAGTAGTAGAAGTAGTAGTAGTAATAGCAGTATTAGTAGGAGTATTTGTAGTAGTAATAGCAATAGTTGCAGTCACAATTGTAAACAGTATCAGTCGCAGTCAAAGTCGCGAGTAAAGGCAATCGCAGACTCAAGAAGTAACAGACATAGTTACAGTACTTAATGTCGCAAGTAGTTGCAGTTAAAAGTAGTCGCAGTCATATTTGGAGCAAATAGACTTGGTAGCAGCTCTGAAAGTTTCAAGCTTTCTTAAAACTTTCCAATATTACGTCCTTTAGCTGTTTCTAAGATATTGCAGTACCACCCTTTTGATAACCTGGATCAACACAGTGTCTCTTGATTTAGCTAAATATCCCCCTTAACAGTCCCAGAAGTTTCGTCTTAATAGCTTTAGCCTTTTCGGTCCCAGACTGGATCAAACATTACTCCATTTCTCAATAATAAATTCTATATGTAAACAACAGGCAAGTCATTTAATTTACAATCTTAGCCCCCAATGTCTGTTGGGGGTATGTCATCCCTGGAGACATCATTCTTGTGCCTTTTGACTTTTTTTGTACATAATGGATATTAATGAATTTTGATGATGCTTGAGAGGTGAATCTAAAACGGGCAAGGTGGTATGATTGCCCTCAAACCGCTTTCCAGCATCCCTCTCAGCATGCCCTGAAAGATTCACCTTGATACCCACTGCTGGTGCTGAAATCTTGCAGATAAGCTCTTTTGACAACCAGGATACACTTAAACTCTTTTGATTTAGTTCAATAGAATTAGTAGTGTTAGTGATGGTCGCATCCAGAGTTGAGAGCAGTCGCAATTACTGTCACAATTAGCTATAATATCAGACGCAAGAAGTCACAAAAATATTCACAAGTAGTAGAAAGTCGCAGTCAAAGGTGTTTGCAGTTGCAGTGGCAAGTAGACACAGCCAAAGTAATCCAAGTTACAGTCGGTAGTAGCTATAGTCAGAGGTATTCGTAGTCACGGGCAGTCGTAGTCACCTGTAGTCGCAGTCATAAGATCGCAGTCTTGACTAGTTGCAGTCGCGATCACAAGTAGTAGTAGTCACAGTCGCAAGTAGTCGTGGTTGGTAAGTAGTCACAATCGCAGTTGGAGCCAAAGTAGCAGTAGCCCTGAAAGTTTCAAGTTAATACCTTTATCCATTCCCAAGGTATATGCAGATGCTCTCTTTTGATAACGCGAATGGATAATGTGTCTTTTGATTTAGTTCAATATCACCTGAAGTTGCAGCTTAATTCCCTTATAGTCCGGGCGCCTGGTGTTGAAAATATGAAACATAACAAAATAGCAAAATACCAACAGCACTTGCTTGCGGGGGGTGAAACACTCCGAAACTCTACTTTTTATTGTATTTTGTTGTTTCGCGTAAGAAATGCATCTTCCACAAAGTTTGAGGTACAAATATCCTCTTAAATACGAGATAGAAATGCCTAGAGACCATAGAATGTCTTCATAACAAACTAACACGATTAGTTAGAAGAAATGGCGGCAATGACGTAGGTAAAGAAACTAAACGAAGTCAGAATTAACACTATTAATTTAATACTCACGTTCCCAAAGTCGTTACGGTTTTTTCCCTAGTATTCTCCAATTTCAAGTCACGCACAATTATTCCTTAACTGGATCAGCCTCGGCCTTGCAGCACTTCCCACAACAAGAGTACAAAATATCGTAACCTCCATCTGCACAAGGACATTTTTTCCACAAGATTTACGCTTGTAACATGGTGAAGTTTTCTGAATAGTGGATGTCCAAACAGGGAGGGTCGACTTGATGAGTACTATGCATCTGTCCTTCATCTCCCACCCAAAATCAAGCGGAGAAATGTACGAGGGGCCAGGCATAAGGGCCTGCAGCATAATGGACCACTGGTAAATGCAACTTTTCACATCTAAGGCAAAGGAGTCGTCGGATGGAGGCAGGCTCTTTAGCGTTTTCGGTGAGGGAACAAGTGAACGTGGAGGTCATTCAAACACAAAAATTAAAATATCGCAACACAGCTTCATATTATGTTCCTCAAGCTCAACTACTCGGTCTATTTGTTCCAAAATTTGTTCAGCAAGAGCAGATATTCGAGGTAACCACGGCAGAGCTGTTCAAAGGATTGTCTTCTTTCCTTTGAAAAAAAGGAAGCTCACAGTATCACAACCGGTGAAATAGTGCAAAAACGCAATTGAATTCACTAGAGACGGTGGGAGTTTATTTGCAAGTTCAGTGATCGAAATGACTTTGTCCTGCAAGCGAACGAAAACATTAGGGATGGCATGGCTTTGCTTTTCGATCGTCTTAAAAGACTACAGCAAGGTGACCACAATGTCTGTAACATTTGCTTCCACGATTACATCCGTGCACCTCTCCTGGCACAGAAACCCGTGTGAAGAGTGACACGGGTATCCGCTTCTTCATGTATGCTACTCAGTTCATTGGCAAATCTCTCGCAGTTTATAGTCTGGTCACCTGGAAGAAGCTGAACTACTTCGCAAGCACTACTTCTACAAAGCAAGGACTTCGTGGTCAGTATCAGTCCAAAGGTGAAACATGCATTGTAATGTTTTTTATTGTTAAAAAAATAGAGTTGTGAGAAAGTCAAACTAGCGTAAAGAGCAAGGCGTTGAGGAGGGGACAGCCCCTTTCATATACGGAATAATTTCTGTTCGTTTTAAGTTTTAACGTCGTTCCTTACTTTCAGTTAAAATAACTTGTTTTTTTTATTTAATTTTTGAATATTTTTGAATTAATGCAGGTTTTGATTTTGCCTCACCGTATATGAATAATTAAAACAAAATTTGCATATTAATTTTACTTTTATTTGGTTAAATAACTTTCTCGAAACTCGTTTAATTTTATTTACGAACGTTTTTATTAGTAATAAATATACGTAACTTACGAATTAAATTTCGTAACGAACTTCTATATTCATAGATTTTTAATACGTATATTAGGGGGTCCGCCCCATAGTCAATACCTTGCTCTTTAAGCTAAAGTTCGAATTTCGTTCCAATTCTTTAAAAATGACCGCTTAATCACAAAGGCCGTTAATTAGAATAAATAGGTCTTATAAAAATACTAAGAAATTTTTGGCTTAAAGGGCGAGGTATTGACTAGGGGGTGAACCCAATCATATACGTAATATTTTCTGTTCGTTGTAAGTTTTGATGTTGCTCCTTACTTTCAGTTGTAAAACTTGTTTTTTTTTCAAATTTAATTTCTGATCTTTTTCTTTAGTAATGATGGGAAATCTGGCGCCCCCTTCATAGCAACGTCCCTTCCCCCATGAAAACTTTCTTCGCGGAAAGATCCTCCCATATAACCCCGAGCCACCCCCCCCCCAACCACCTACCAGAAAAAATCCCCCCTGAAAACGTCTGTATACTTCCTAATAACCAATACTATATGTTAACATTGGGTAAAGTTCATAACTTTCAGCCTTCCCCCCGGGGACTTCGGGGGATTAAGTAATCCTAAAAGACATAGTTATCAAATTTTCGAACATGCTGAACAAAATGGCTATCTCAAAATTTTGATCGGGTGACTTTGGGAAAAAAATGAGCGTGGGAGGAGGCCTAGTTGCCCTCCATTTTTTTGATCACTTAAAAAGGGCACTAGAACTTCTAATTTCCGTTCCAATGAGCCCTCCCAAGATATTCTAGGACCACTGGTTCGATACGATTACCCCTGGGGGAAAAACAAACAAAAACAAAACAAAAAACAAATAAACACGCACCCGTGATCCTCTGCAGTAGGGTTCTCTGCAGTAGGGACCACTACAATAGGGTTCTCTGATGCGATGAATATGATGGTGTGATTTTCATTAAGATTCTATAATATTTAGGGGGTGTTTCCCCCTTTTTTCGAAAATCAGGCAAATTTTTTCGGACGCGTAACTTTTGATGGGTACAACTAAACTTGGTGAAACTTATATATTTGAAATCAGCATTAAAATCTGATTCTTTTGATGTATCTATTGGTATCAAAATTCTGTTTTTTAGAGTTTCGGTTACCACTGAGCCGGGTCGCTCCTTACTTACAGTTCGTTACCACGAACTGTTTGATAGGTAGAATCGGAATTTATTTCAAAACGTGTTTCACTAGCGACGAGCACCAAACTTGCGTTTTGTAGTGAAATTATCTGATGAAAATAATGTCACAAAAAACGATAACAATAATAAAAGTTAGTCCCCCCCCCATTATTAAGTAAAGAAACAAAGGACGGTATATAACTGCTCCTATACATTTCAGTAGTTGGATAGATAGGGGTAAAGACAGGTATCTTTTCGGAACAGTGACAAGGCAGGTAGGGTCTATGCGGGACATAAGGCTGAGAGAAGGCCTTGAAGCCTTAAAGTTTCTTTTGAACCGCATACACGAAATGATTTGCTTTTTTTACTTTTGTTTGAATAAGTAGACATGTCGCTACTTTACCAGGTTATGTTTTACTTTGCATTGATTGACCTCCGAGACTGTTAATGAATAAAGAATAATAGTGAACATAGAGAACTCTAATATCAGCTTCAAAGGAATACCCTTTCACTCAAGACTTTTTGGTTAATAGAGAAATCAAACAGCTCGTGTACTGTAAGTACACGAAAAAAAAGAAAGAAAAAGAAAATAATAGTTTAAATCTTTTCGTTTTTTTTAAGAATTTATAGTTTGGCCTGCTATTTGTATGCTGGAGAAAAATTTTCAGCAATTTTTAACAACATACACCCTTTTAAAAATCTGGACACAAATAGTACTGTTTAATTTAGTTTCATATGCCTCTAGTTGACCTGAAATGGGAAACTTGATGCCATTCAAAAAAAAAAAAATCTGTTTACTTTCTTTGATAGCTTGGATACACTTACGCTATTTTGATTTGGTTAAATTTTAAGAGAAGAAATGGGAGGGTTGAAGTGGGAGGGTGGGCGTGGGAGGGTGGGAGTGGAAGAGGAATTAGTTGCCCTCAAATCATATTCGACAATTAAAACGGGCATTAGCCCTTTCTATTTTCAATCGAATGAGCTCTTTTCGAAGTTCCCACGACAACTCCTTCGATACGAAGTGCCCTGGTCTAAACAACAAACAACAACAAAAAATAATACATTATACCCACTTCGATCTTTACTATAAAAATGTCAAGCCTTCCAATCACTTTTGACTAAAAAAGGGCACTAGGCCTTTCGATTTCCAATCGAATGAGCCCTTTTGGAAACGACAACGCTTTCTATAAACACCTTATATGTCCCCAGGGCATAAATTACAAGCCTTACCCTAAGATCTGTTAGGGTGGTTGTCATCCTCTAAGACCGAATTTCCAGAACTTCCAACTACGTTAAACAACATGGCTATCTCTAAATTTTGACTAGATGCGTTTGGGGAAATGGTGGGCATGAGAGGGGTATTAGTCGCCTTCCAATCACTTTCGACTATCAAACAGGGCACAATCCACTCCAATTTCCAATTGAATGACCGCTTTTCGAAGTTTCTACGACAACTTCTTCGATACAAAGTGCCCTGCTCTAAAGGAAAAAATTAATAAGTAATACATTGTGTCAATATCGTTCTTCTATGCCCCTATGGCATAACTTAAAACCCTTGCCCTAAGGGTTGTGGGGGAGTGTCCTCCTCTTTACTTAGTCCCCGTTTCTTGTCTCGTTCTCGAGTGTCCCCGTTCTTTATTTAGGTACGCGATCGTGCTGCCTATGATTTATAAAAACAACTTTCTATATAAACTTTATATGCCCCCAGGGCATAACTTACAACCCTTGCACCGAGGGCTCTGAGGGGGTTATCATCCTAAAAGACCTAATTTTCAGAACGTTCAACTACGTTGAACAAAATGGATATCTCAAAATTTCTATTGGATGTGTTTTGGAAAATGGTGGACGTGAGAGGGGCGTTAGTCGCTATCCAATCACTTTCAACTATTAAAAAAGGCACCAGCCCATTCAATTTCCAATTGAATGAGCCCTTTTGAAGTTTCAACGCCAACACTTTCAATAAAAACTTTATATGCCCCCAGGGCATAACTTACAACCCTTGCCTTGAGGGCTGTGGGGGGAGGGGTTGTCATCCTTAAAGACCTAATTTCCAAAACTTTCAACTACGTTGAATAAAATGGCTATCTACAAATTTTGGTTTGATGTTTTTGGGGAAAAGGTGGGCGTGAGAGGGGGGTTAGTTTCCCTCAAATAACTTTCGACTATTAAAAAGGGTACTAGTCCTTTGAATTTCTAATTAAATGAGTCCCTTTTTAAGGGTTTACTACAAAGATTCCAATAAAAACCTTATATGCCCCCAGGGCGTTACTTATAACCAGTGCCCTGAGGGTTTTGGGGGAGTGTCCTCCTCAAAAATATATTTTCTATCTGGAAATCAACTACGCTGAACAAAATGGCTATCTTCAAGTTTTTATTGGATGTGTTCGGGGGAATGATGGGCGGGGGGGGGGGGGTTGAGTTGCCCTTCAATCACTTTCTACCATTAAAAAGGGCATTAGCCCTTTGAATTTCCAATCGAATGAGCTTTTTGAAGTTTCTACGACAACACCTTCTTTAAAAACCTTATATGCACCCAGGGCATAACTTAAAACCCTTGCCCTGGGGACTGTGGGGTAGTGTCCTCCTCAAAAACATATTTTATATCTGGAAATCAACTTTGCTCAACACAATTGCTCTCTCAAAATTTTGATTGGCTGTATTTGGGGGAATGATGGGCGTGGGGGGGGCTTTTTGCCCTCCAATCACTTTCGACTATTGAAAAGGGCCCTAGCCCTTTGAATTTCCAACCAAATGACTCTTTTTTGAAGTTTCTACGACAACTCCTTCTATAGAAACCTTATATGCCCCAAGGGCATAACTTAAAACCCTTGCCCTGAGGGTTGTGGGGGAGTGTCCTCCTCAAAAACATATTTTATATCTAGAAATCAACTACGCTGAACAAAATGGCTATCTCAAAATTTTGATTGGATGTGTTTGGGGGAATGCTGGTCATGGGGGGGGACTAATTGCCCTCCAATCAATTTCGACTATTAAAAAGAGAACTAGAACTCCCAATTTTCAATCGAAAGAGCCCCTTTTGAAGTTTTTACGACGACCCCTTCCATATGAAGTACCCTGCTCTAAAGGAAAAAAATAATACATTGTGCCAACATCGTTCTTATATACCCTCAGGGCAAAACTTAAAACCCTTGCCCTAAGGGTTTTGGGGGAATATCCTCCTCGAAAACATATTTCCCATCTGGAAATGAACTACCCTGAACAAAATGGCTATCTCAAAGCTTTGATTGGATGTGTTTGGAAGAATGATAGAAGTGGGGGGTATTGTTGCCCCCCAATCACTTTCGACTATTAAAAGGGTACTAGCCCTTCAAATTTTCAATCAATTGAGCCTGTTTTCAAGTTTCTACGACAACGGCTTCTATAGAAACCTTATAGGCCCCGGGGCATAACTTAAAACCCTTGCCCTGAGGGTTGTGGGGGAGTGTTCTCCACAAAAACATATTTTCTATCTGGAAATCAGCTACACTGAACAAAATGGCTATCTCAAAATTTTGATTGGATGTGTTCTGAGGATTGATGGGCATGGGGGGGTTAGTTGCCCTCCAATCACTTTTGACTATTAAAAAGGGCACTAGAACTCTCAATTTCCAATCGAATGAGCCCCTTTTGAATTTTCTATGACGACCACTTCCATATGAAGTGCCCAGCTCTAAAGGGAAAAAAAATAAATGTGCCAGCATCGTTCTTATATGCCCTCAGGGCATAACTTATAACCCTTGCCCCGAGGGTTTTGGGGGATTGTCCTCCTCAAAAACATATTTTCTATCTGGAAATCAACTACGCTGAACAAAATGGCTATCTCAAAATTTTGATTCGATGTGTTTGGGGACATGATGGGCGTGGAGGGTGGGGGGGGGGGTAGTTGCCCTCCAATCACTTTTGACTATTAAAAAGGGCACTAGCCCTTTGAAGTTACAATCGAATGAGCCCTTTTCAAGTTTCTACGACAACGCCTTCTATAAAAACATTATATGCCCCCGGGGTCTAACTTAAAACCCTTGCCCCGAGGGTTATGGGGGATTTTCCTCCTCAAAAACATATTTTCTATCTTGAAATCAACTATGCTGAACAAAATGGCTATCTCAAAATTTTGATTGGATATGTTTTGGGGAATAATGGGCGGGGGGGGGGGTAGTTGCCCTTCAATCACTTTCGACTATTAAAAAGGCCACTAGAACTCCCAATTTCCAATCGAATGAGCCCCTTTTGAAGTTTCTACGACAACACCTTCTTTAAAAACCTTATATGCCCCTAGGGCATAACTTAAAACCCTTGCCCTGAGGGCTAAGGGGGAGTGTCCACCTCAAAAATATATTTTCTATCTGGAAATCAACTATGCTGAACAAAATCTCAAAATTTTGATTGGATGTGTTTGGGGACATGATGGGTGTGGGGGGGGGGGCTAGTTGCCCTCCAATAACTTTTGACTATTAAAAAGGGCACTAACCCTTTGAATTTCCAATCGAATGAGCCTGTTTTGAAGTTTCTACGACAACGCCTTCTATAAAAACCTTATATGCCCCGGGGCATAACTTAAAATCCTTGCCCTGAGGGTTGTGGGGGAGTGTCGTCCTCAAAAACATATTTTCTATTTGGAAATCAACTACGCTGAACAAAATGGCTATCTCAAAATTTTGATGGGATGTGTTTGGGGTAATAAGGGGCGGGGGGGATTGTTGCCGCCCAATCACTTTCGACTATTGAAAAGGGTACTAGCCCTTCAAATTTCCAATTGAATGAGCCTGTTTTGAAGTTTATACGACAACGCCTTCTATAGAAACTTTATATGCCCCCGGGGAAAAGCTTAAAACCCTTACCCTGAGGGTTGTGGGGGAGTTTTCTCCACAAAAACATATTGTCTATCTGGAAATCAACTAAGCTGAACAAAATGGCTATCTCAAAATTTTGATTGGATGTGTTCTGGGGAATGATGGGCGTGGGGGGGGGCTAGTTGCCCTCCAATTACTTTCGACTATTAAAAAGTGCACTAGAACTCTCAATATCCAATCGAATGAGCCCCTTTTGAATTTTCTACGACGACCATTTCCATATGAAGTGCCAAGCTCTAAAGGAAAAATAAATAGTATATTGTGCCAACATCGTTCTTATATGCCCTCAGGGCATAACTTAAAACCCTTGCCCTGAGGGTTGTGTGGGAGTGTTCTCCTCAAAAACATATTTTCTATCTGGAAATCAACTACGCTGAACAAAATGGCTAATCGAAAATTGTGATATGATGTGTTTGGGGACATGATGGGCGTGGGGGGGGGGCTATTTGCCCTTCAATCACTTTCGACTATTAAAAAGGGCACTAGCCCTTTAAATTTCCGATCAAATGAGCCTTTTTTGAAGTTTCTACGGCAACGCTTTCTACAAAAACCTTATATGCCCCCGGGGCATAACTTAAAACCCTTGCCCTGAGGGTAGTGGGGGAGTGTCCTTCTCAAAAACATATTTTCTATCTTGAAATCAACTACGCTGAATAAAATGGCTATCTCAAAATTTTGATTGATGTGTTTGAGGGAATAATGGGTGGGGGGGGGCTTGTTGCCCTCCAATCACTTTCGACTATTAAAAAGGGCACTAGCCCTTTGAATTTTCGATTGAATGAGCCTTTTTTGCAGTTTCTACGACAACGTCTTATGTAAAAACCTTATATGCCCTCAGGGCATAATTTAAAACCCTTGCCCTTAGGCTTGTGGGGGAGTGTCCTCCTAAAAAACAGAATTTTTATCTTAAAAACAAATATCCTGAAAAAAAAGATTATGTCAAAGGTTTGATTGCATTTGTTTGGGGAAATGATGGGTGTGGGGGGGGGGGCTCGTTGCCTGCCCAACAATTTTGGCTATAAAAATGGGCACTAGCCCTTTGAATTTCCAATCGAATGAGCCTGTTTTGAAGTTTCTACGACAACGCCTTCTATAAAAACCTTATATGCCCCCAGGGCATAACTTAAAACCCTTGTCCTGAGGGTTGTCGGGGAGTGTCCTCCTCAAAAACACATTTTCTATCTGGAAATCAACTACGTTGAAGAAAATGGCTATCTCGAAATTTTGATTGGATGTGTTTGATGGAAGAATAGGTGTGGGGGGGCTAGTTGCCCTCCAATCACCTTCAACTATTAAAAAGGGCCCTAAAAC
This sequence comes from Artemia sp. Qi Xiang Cuo, assembly GCF_049724085.1. Classification (NCBI taxonomy): domain Eukaryota; kingdom Metazoa; phylum Arthropoda; class Branchiopoda; order Anostraca; family Artemiidae; genus Artemia; species Artemia sp. Qi Xiang Cuo. The sequence continues at coordinate 103,604,369 of NC_142794.1, read as the reverse complement.
TCTCGATTTCCAATTGAATGAGCCCCTTTTGAAGTCTCTATGATGACCCCTTCCCCATGAAATGCCCTGCTATAAAGTAAAAAAATAATATATTGTACATTGTGCCAACATTGTTCTTACATCCCCTCAGGGCGTAACTTAAAACCCTTGCCCCGAGGGTTGTGGGGGAGTGTCCTCCTCAAAAAGATATTTTCTATGAGGAAATCAACTACGCTGAACAAAATGGCTATCTCAAAATTTTGATTGGATGTGTTTGGGGGTATGATGGGCGTAGAGGGGGGGGCTAGTTACCCTCCAATCACTTTCGAATATGAAAAAGAGCACTAGCAATCCCAATTTCCAATCGAATGAGCCCTTTTCGAAGTTTCTACGACAACTCCTTCGATACGAAGTGCCTGTCGAAGAACAAAGAGAAAAATATACATTGTGGCCATTTCGTTCATTACTTAGGCAGCGCTAGGGCGCTGCCTATGAAAGGACATCGGAAAATGACGTCTGAAACCGAAGTTTGCGGCTTTTGCTCGCTAGATAGAACTTTTCAGGAAATCTGAAGTTCAGATCAAAATTTAATAGACTTCTCCCCTTGTTTTAAAGTGCCGTTTTTATTTTCGGTATCAGTGTTTTTTTGGCTATCTTTTGGTATATGTTTCATAATAACCCCATTCCGTCGTAACCCCTTCTTGAAATAAACGAGATAGCCGAGCGTTGCACCCTGACTATTAGGCGTTTTGAACCCAACACATGATCGAACACTCCCTTTTTCAAGGAGGCACACTTGTGCCTCTATAAAGAGGCGACCCACCACAATGTTAAGCGATTTCTGGTCGTAGCGGTCGCAGAGAGACAGCGGTAATCGCATTTTGTAGCCCAAGCTCAAACTAAGAAACGTGCAAAATTTCACCCCCCTCCGACTTTATCTTCATGGGTATAAGTGGGCCGGAAGTTTTGACCCTCCGACCACAGCCCCCCTTTAACGTCGTCCGATTGGATTGAAATTTAGAGGTTAAGCTTTCCTAGGACCCGGGAGCTTATCCTCGAAATTTCAGCTCAATCCGATCACTCCTTCCCTGTTTTCCAAACACCAAATATAGCCACTTAAAGTTCATTTCTCTTTTTTTTTGTTATAGACGCCTACAGGCCACAGTTGGCAATTGATCCGGGTGAATGAGGACTCATTCGAAGAAGAATTCGACCTGTTAAGGCCTTTTAATATTTTCAAACCGAAAAGATTATCCCCCGACCTTACATTTACAAAAAACCTCGTTTTCCTATAAGCGCCCATGTTAAATTTTTACACCACAGCCCCCCTTTAACGTTGTCCGATCGAGATTAAATTTAAAGAGTAAGCTTTCCTAGAGCCTGGGAGCTTATTCTCGAAATTTCAACTCAATCTGATCAGTCCTTCCCTGTTTTCCAAAAACCAAATATGAAGTTTTGTGGGGATTTGCTTCTGTCAAAAATAGATTCCGCATACTAAAAATACAAATAAAATTGTGTCTATTTAGTACATCGGTCGATACTCCTGACTGTCAGGCGAAAGACCCGGGTTCGATTCACCATCAGAGGAAATTTTTATATACTGAGTTTAAAGTTTAAAAAAGAAACTCAGTTTCTTTTTTAAATTATTTGAAAAAATTACGTTTTCTAATGAGTTAAAGAGGCTGAGTTACAAGGTCGACCCTTAAAACACCCTGTCGAGAAAGAAAAGAATAATACACAATCATCTAACAGTTAGTCAAGCAATAATAAGTAATAAGCTGTACAAAAACGTGCAGAAATGTTTTGAAAAAAAACTACGCTTTCTAAAGAGTTAAAGAGGCTGAGTCACAAGTTCGAACCTTAAAACGTACAGGGATTAGAAGGTATAGTTGGGGGGCTGCCGCCCCCCAAATCACCCGCTTTCGCAGCCTTTAAATAAAAAAAAAATTAAACTGAAAGTAAGGAGTGACATTAAAACTTAAAACGAACAGAAATTATTCCGTATATGAAAGGGGCTGTGCCCTCCTCAACGCCTCGCTCTTTACGCTAAAGTTTGACTTTCACACAACTCTTTTTTTAAACAATAAAAACTTTAGCGTAAAGAGCGAGGCATTGAGGAGGGCACAGCCACTTTCATATACGGAATAATTTCTGTTCGTTTTAAGTTTTAATGTCGCTCCTTACTTTCCGTTTAAATTTTTTTTTATTTAAAGGCTGCGAAAGCGGGGGTTTGGGGGCGGCAGCCCCCCAACTGTACCTTCTAATCCCTGTACGTTTTAAGGTTCGAACTTGTGACTCAGCCTCTTTAACTCATTAGAAAACGTAGTTTTTTTCAAATAATCCAATAATAAGTCCAATATGTAAACAATGGGAAAATTATATAATTTACATCCCTTGTACCCCCCCCCCCTACTATTTATACTATTTTTTAAGACCTTTATACTATTTCAAACAAAACTGTTATCATGAAATTTTGAATGGGTGTCTTTTGGGTAGGGTAGAATCATAGGCAGTGCAATAGTGTTGCCTAAGTAAAGAACGATGTGGGCACAATGTATTATTTATTTTCCATACTAGGGCACTTCGTATCGAAGGAGTTATCGTAGAAACTTCGAAAAGGACTCATTCGATTGTAAATTGGAATGGCTTGTGCCCTTTTTAATAATTGAAAGTGATTAGAAGGCAACTAACAACCACCTTTCTACGCCCACCATTTCCCCAAACACATCCAATACAAATTTTGAGATAGCCATTTTGTTCAGTGTATAGTTGATTTCCAAATAGAAATTATGTTTTTAAAGAGGACACTCCCCCACAGCCCTCAAGACAAGGGTTGTAAGTTTTGCCCTGTGGACATATAAGGTTTTCATAGAAAGTGTTGTTGTAGAAACTTTAAAAAGGGCTCATTCGATTGGAAATTGAAATGGCTAGTGCCCTTTTTAATAGTCGAAAGTAATTGGAGGGCAACTAACACCCCTTCCACACCCACCATTTCCCCAAACAAATCCAGTCAAAATTTTGAGATAGCCATTTTATTCAACGCAGTTGAAAGGTCCGGAAATTATATCTTTGAGCAGGACACTCCCCCTCCCCACAGTCTTCAGGGCAAGGGTTGTAAATTATGCCCTGGGGGCAAATAAGGTTCTTATAGAAAGTGTTATCGTAAAAACCTTGTTTCATTCATTTCGAAATTGAAAGGGATAGTGGCCTTTTTCGTAAGCTAGTCGAAAGTGATTGGAGGGCAACTAACCCCCTTCTCACGCCCGCCATTTCCCCAAGCACATCCAATAAAAATGTTAATATAGCCATTTTTTCAACATGATAAACCCCCCACATCCTTCAGGGCAAGGGTTGTAAGTTATGCCCTGGGGGATATAAGGTTTTTATAGAGAGCGTTGTCATAGAAACTTTGAAAAGGGCTCATTCAATAGGAAATTGAAAGGGCTAGTGCCTTTTTTAATAGTCGAAAGTGATTGGAGGAAAACTAGCACCCCTCCCACGCCCATCATTTCCCCAAACACATCCAATAAAAATTTTAAGATATTCATTTTGTTCAACGTAGTTGAAAAGTCCGCAAATTATATCTTTGAGGATTACAATCCCCCCAAAGCCCTCAGTGCAAGGGTTATAAGTTATGGCCTGGGGGCATATAAGGTTTGGATAGAAAGTATTCTCGTAGAAATTTCAAAAAGGGCACATTCGATTGATAAAATTGTCAAACCTTCAAATCACTTATGCCCCTGGAGCATAACTTACAACCCTTGCCCTGAGGGCTGTGAGGGGATTGCCATCATCCTCAAAGACCCAATTACCATAATCTCCAACTACGTTAAACAAAATGTCTATCTCAAAACTTTGATTGGATGGGTTTGGGGAAATGGTGGGCGTGAGAGGGGCGTTAGTTACTCTCCAATCATTTTCAACTATTAAAAAAGGCACTACCCTTTCAGTTTGCAATCAAATGAGCCTTTTTGAAGTTTCTACAACAACGCTTTCAATAAAAAACCTTATATACCCCCAGGGCATAACTTACAATCCTTGCCCTGAGGGCCGGAGGGGGTGTCATCCTCAAAGACCTAATTTCCAGAACTTTCTATTACGTTGAACAAAATGGCTATCTAAAAATTTTGATTGGATGTGTTTGGTGGAATGATGGGTGCGAAAGGGGGGTTAGTTACCCTCCAATCACTTTCGACTATAAAAAAGGGAGCACTAGCCCTCTAAATCTCCAACTGAATGAGCCCTTTTTGAAGTTTGTAGGACAACACTATCTATAAAAACCTTATTACCCCAAAGTAATAACTTACAACCTTTGCCCTGGGGGCTCTGGGGGGTTTGTTGTCCTTAAATACATAATTTCCAGAACTTTCAACTACGTTGAACAAAATGGCTATCTCTAAACTTTGATTGAAGGTGTTTGAGAAATGATGGGAGTGAGAGGGGGGTTAATTACTCTCCACTCACTTTTGACTATTAAAAAGGGCACTAGCCCTTTCAATTTCCGATCAAATGGGCCCTTTTTGAAACTTCTACAACAATTTTCTATATAAAGCTCATATGCCCCCAGGACATAACTTACAACCTTTGCACTGAGGGATCTGAGTGGGTTATCATCCTAAAAGACCTAATTTTCTGAACTTTCAACTACGTTGAACAAAATAGATATCTCAAAACTTTGACTGGATGTGTTTGGGAAAATGGTGGGGGTGAAAAGGAAGGTTAGTTGTCCTTCAATCACTTTCGACTGTTAAAAAGGGCACTAGCCTTTTCAATTTCCAATTCAATGAGCCCTTTCTGAAGTTTCTACAACATCTCTTTCTATAAAACATTACATGCCCCCAGGACATAGCTTACAACCCTTGCCCTGAGGGCTGTAGGGGGGGGGTTGTCATCCTTAAAGACCTAATTTCCAAAACTTTCAAGTATGTTGAATAAAATGGCTATTTAAAAATTTTGTTTGGATGTGTTTGGGGAAAAGATGGGCGTTAGAGGGGGGTTAGTTGCTCTCAAATTACTTTCGACTATTAAAAAGGGCACTAGTCCTTTGAATTTCCAATTGAATGAGCCTTTTTTCAACTTTCTACGACAAAGATGTCAATAAAAACCTTATATGCCCCCAGGGCATAATTTATAGCCCTTGCCCTGAAGACTATGGGGGGAGCGTCCTGCTCAAAGGTATAATTTCAAGAGCGTGGAACAAAATGGCTATCTCAAAATTTTGATTGGATGTGTTTTGGGGAAATGGTGGGCGTGGGTGGGGTGTTAGTTGCCTTCCAATCACTTTTGACTATTAAAAAGGGCACTATTCATTTCAATTTCTAATCAAATGAGCCCTTTTAGAAGTTTTTACGACAACGCTTTCTATAAAAACCTTAATTGCACACAAGGCATAACTTACAACCCTTGCCCTGAGGGCTGTGTGTGTGGGAGGGGGGGGGGTTTGTCATCCTCAAAGGCCTAATTTCTAGAACTTTCAACTACGTTGAACAAAATGGGTATCTCAAAATTTTGATTGGATGTGTTTGAGGAAAGGGTAGGCGTGAGAGGGGGATTAGTTGCCCTCCAATCACTTTTGACTGTTAAAAAGGGCACTAGCATTTTGAATTTCCAATCGAATGAGCCTTTTTCGAAGTTTCTACGACAAAGCTATCTATAAAACCCTTATATTCCCCCAGGGCATAACTTACAACCCTTGCCCTGAGGGCTCTGGGGGAGTGTCCTCCTCGAAAACATAATTTCTATGTGGAAATCAAACTAAGCTGAACAAAATGGCTATCTCAAAATTTTGATTGGATGTGTTTCGGGAAATGGTTGGCGTGGAAGGGGTGTTAGTTGCCTTCCAATCACTTTTGACTATTAAAAAGGGCACAAGCCACTCCAATTTCCAATTGAATGAGCCCTTTTCGAAGCTCCTACGACAACATATTCGATACGAAGTGCCCTGGACTAAAGAAAAAAAAATAATACATTGTGCCAACATCGTTCTTATATGCCCCTAGGGCGGAACTTAAAACCCTTGTCCAGAGAGTTGGGAGGGGGTGTCCTCCTCAAAACATAACTTCTATCTTGTAATCAACTACGCTGAACAAAATGGCTATCTCAAAATTTTGATTAGATGTGTTTGGAGAACTGGTGGGCGTGGAAGGGATGTTAGTTGCCTCCCAATTCCTTTCGAATATTAAAAAGGGCACAAGCCAATCCAATTTCCAATTGAATGAGTCCTTTTCGAAGTTTCTACGGCAACTCCTTCGATGCGAAGTGCCCTGGTATGGAAAAAAAGAATATATTGTGCCAACATCGTTCTTTACTTAGGCAGCGCGATTGCGCTGCCTATGATAGATAGCTCTTTTGAAAGTACTAAAAAAAACTTTAGCATAAAGAGCGAGGTATTGACTAGGGGATAAACCCCTTTATACACGTAATCGTTTCTGTTTGTATTAGGTTTTAATGTTACTCCTTACTTTCAGTTGAAAAAACTTGTTTTTTTTTTTAATTTCTGATCGTTTTTTAAATAATGCTGGGAAATCCGGCGTCCCTTAATAGAAATGTCTCTTCCCCAGAGGAAACATCCTCCATGGAAAGATCCTCCTACGTAACCCCCGCTCCCGCCCCCCCGCCCCTGGATACTTCCCCATAACCATATCTGGTAATCAACTACGCTGAACAAAATGGCTATCTCAAAATTTTGATTAGATGTGTTTGGAGAAATGGTGGGCGTGGAAGGGATGTTAATTACCTTCCAATCCCTTTCGACTATTAAAAAGGGCACTAGCCACTCCATTTCCAATCGAATGAGTCCTTTTCGAAGTTTCTACGGCAACTCCTTCGATGCAAAGTGCCCTGGTATGGAAAAAAAGAATACAATGTGCCAACATCGTTCTTTACTTAGGCAGCGCGATTGCGCTGCCTATGATAGATAGCTCTTTTGAAAGTACTAAAAAAAACCTTAGCGCAAAGAGCGAGGTATTGACTAGGGGGTGAACCCCCTCATATACGCAATAATTTCTGTTCGTTTTAAGATTTAATGTTGCTTCTTACTTTCAGTTGAAAAAAACTTGTTTTTTATTTAATTTCTGATCGTTGTTTAAATAATACTGGGAAATCCGGCGTCCCTTAATAGAAATGTCCCTTCCCCAGAAGAATCATCCTCCATGGAAAGATCCTCCTACGTAACCCCCTCTCCCGACCCCCCCCCCTCCCTGTATACTTCCCAATAACCAATACAATATGTAAACAATGGGCAAGCAGCCCTTCCCCCGGGAACTGTGGGGGATTAAGTTATCCTCAAAGACATATTTACTAGATTTTCGACTATGCTGAATAAAATGGCTATCCCAAAAGTTTGATTGGGTGAGGATCAGGAAATAATGAGCTTGGGAGGGGGTCAATTTGCCCTCCAATTTTTTGGTCACTTAAAAAGGGCACTATAACTTTTATTTTCCTTCAAATGAGCCCTCTCACGATATTCTAGGACAACTGGATCGATACGATCACCCCTGGAAAAAAAAAAAACAACAAACAAATAAACACGCATCCGTGATCTTTCTTCTGGCAAAATATAAAAAAATCCACATTTTTGCAGATAGGAGCTTGAAGCATCTATACTAGGGTTTTCTGCTACGTTAAATCTGGTGGTTTGATTTTCATTAAGATTCTACCAATTTTAGGGGATGTTTCCCCCTTTTTACGAAAATAAGGCAATTTTTTTCTGGCGCGTAACTTTTGATGAGGAAGATTAAACTTGATGAAACTTATTTAGTTGAAATCAGCATAAAAATTCAATTCTTTTAATGTATCTACTGGTATCAAAGTTCCGTTTTTTAAAGTTTCGGTTACTTTTGAGCCGGGTCGCTCCTTACTTACAGTTCGTTACCACAAACTGTTTGAAAATCATCGTTCTAGAACAGGAATTCGATAGAAAATCCTGAATAAACATCTAAGCATTATATTTGCTTTATCGATTATTCTTCGCAAAACTAACCTATCTGGACTCATTTAGGTTACGATTTTTTTTTTTTGTAAAGCAAGAACGTGAACAAACTTGTGATATTAATAGGCATTTAAAAAAAAAAAATTGCCCAAGGCATGGTGCACGCCTGTTATTAATAATAATAAAATAGTTAATGGTGTGCGCCTGCAAAGCTGGAGCTAATTTGGAAAATATAATTAGATCCTCAAAGCGTACCAAGTTCCATCCAATGATATTTAAATTTCACAAAGGACATGTATTCTTTCAGCTTATTTACCATAATTCCACTCGACAAACACCCAATAGACATAATATACTATCCATATGAATCAAATCAACGACAAAGCTGCAACAATATGTAGCTCTATTTACGAGATCCTCGAGGTCCGTCATCAATTATACCATGAAGCACCTGTAGCAGGGCATTTATCTGTTTATCCTAAAACCAGGATCCAAGTATTATGTCAGGCTGAAGCTCAGCATCTATTATTATTGTTATTATTCGAAGATTATCTTCGGTTCTGTGCCGTTGGGTGACAATGATCATTGCAACATTGGCCACTAATTAGCAGTCATTTAGATCAGAGGTTACGCTACGGGCTTCTAGGGTTGGCAGTTGTTTTTTTCATTTAATTTATCACACGAGTAGGCTTTCTCTGTGTATACTTTAGCGGTATTGGTCTATTACATAAAACACACTCGAGAAGTGAAGTTTAGTGGCAATAAAATATGATGAAAATAGAATATTTTATTAGCGAAATTGTGAAGGTCATTTGTGATTTATTAAATTGGCAGCTAAGGCGGCGGCTAACCGTCTCAAAGACAAAGAAAAGTTCATTATTAACGCGATTCTTGACCTAGTTCATTATTAACGTAATTCTTGAGGACACCGGTTAATTTGCTTTAACTAGTGATAGAATATAGTGTATCACCATGGATGTTTCAAGAATCATTTCAGATTATTGGAAGGGCTACAACACAACTGAGCTGCAACAAGCAGGTTTCACTCATTTGAAAGTGAACCACAAAAATAATTTTGTCGACCCAGAAACCGGCGCCGCTACCCAAAAAGTAGAGCTAATGTGGGATTCCACAAAGTGGAGGAACAAACGGCACCGAGGTACATCCCGCCGTCATTTAAATTCATACTTAGTAGAGCACATGTGGTGGGCACCGGGCGGCAGTAAAGGCAGAAGGCCGAGTTCATTTTAACGCGATTTTTGAGGACATTTCTGTGTTCTGAAAGCATATTTCCAAGTTGTAGTTTTCACAAATTCGCTAATAAAGTATTCTATTTTCATCATATTTTTTTTTCATTAGGTTAAATAGGTTTGGTTAGGTTAAAATAGGTTTGTTTAGGTTACGTATTTATTATATGCTATGCTTTACCCCCCCCCCCTCTTAATTTGCAAATATATAGCCCAAATTTGTTTCTAAATTATTATATTTTCATCGTAATTTTGTTTTATTTCATTAGCATTCACCAAACTTCACTTCTCGAGTGTGTTTTATATAATAGACAAGTACCACTTTAGCTTCCAAATTATGGGCAAAATATGGAGTAACTTCAGTCACAAAAAGATATTGAAATCTATATGTCGATCTACCGATAATTATCTATATTGGTATTTTTTATCATAGACATCGCAAAAGCAATCCATAAGTAAAAAGGGACTATGTGAATTTTTTCACCTGGCCACTTCGTATGAAAGGAGCTGTCTTAGAAAATTCAGATGGTGCTCATCCGATTGTAAATTGCAAGCTCTAATGTAGTCAAAAGTCATGTAAATCAAAAGCATGTATTTTATTCCAAATAATCGGAAGTTATCATAATTATGGTTTGGAGCATGACACGACCCCCCACCCACAGCTCCTCAACCATTGGCTATAAATGATTCAATTTACCAATTGTTTACATATAGGATTTACTACTGGAAAATAGGAAAGGCTTCATCCGATAAGGCTGGGTGTATCTAAAAAGGCTAAGAGTATTAAGTTGATACTACATGGAATGTTAAGAGTGATGTTATACTAAATCAAAAGGCGCTATATGCATTCAGGTTATCAGAAGGGCGTATCTGCAATATCTTGGGAACGACCACTAGTAAAATCCATATTACTACTACTGCTACTATTACTACAGCTACTACTACTGCCATTATTGTTGCTGCTACCAATGCTACTACTACTGCTACTTCAACTACTATTTCTGCTACAACTACTACTACTATTACTACTATTGCTTGTACTACCGCTAGGACTACTACCTCTTTACTGTATACATTACACATTTAAAATATTTCTTTTTCTTTATATATATATATATATATATATATTTCTTTATATATATATATATATATATATATATATATATATATATATATATATATATATATATATATATATATATATATATATATATATATATATATATATATATATATATATATATATATATATATATATATATATATATATATATATAAAACGTATATATATATATATATATATATATATATATCCTATCTATATAGGTGCACTATATATATATATATATATATATATATATATAGATATGCTGTGTATATATATATATATATATATATATATATATATATATATATATATATATATATATATATTATTATTATATTTTTTATTATATGAATACTGTGTAATTATATATATATATATATATATATATATATATATATATATATATATATATATATATATATATATAATTACACAGCATTACATAGCAGTTTGGTTAGGTATAACCAATGTGGTTTCAAAACCTATTCAAATATTTCTGTCATAAAATTTTGGCCAAATTGGTTTGACGTTGTCTTTTGATTTAACAAAGCCCATATCCCTAGATCAGTCTATTAAATAGTCTGCAAGGGGAAGGGCTGAGTGCCCCCCTCCATTAAATTCCGATAGTAATAAAAAAAGATGAAAATGGTTGGGGAGAGGGCCGGAGCTTTGAACAGGGCGGCTTAGAAGAAAATGTTAAAGAAGTGGCAGGGTTGGCATTTGAAGCTACGACAAATTCACCGCAATAATAGTAGCGTTACAAGGGCATCCAAAGCACACAAAACCTGGTTGTCAAGCAATAAAACTGACAAGTAGAGTCGACAGCAGATAAAACGCGTTTCATTGTGCGTTTCTGCTCTTTGTCTGTCATTTGTCAAGTTGTAATCGTAGATCAGAGCTCAAGTTTATTAGTGTATATTTAAGAAGAGTGTCCAAGGTTAATCAACAGGTGTAGGTCGCCACCTGAACTTTGTTGAGAAACACCTAAAGCACCCAGATTTTATTAATTAGTAACATCTGGATATTGTCTATTTAGAGTGAAATGAACAGATCTGTTGACAAGATGTTTAACGGGTTGAACGGACAAGCAGGCATTATTGGAAATGATTGTGTGATATACTTATGCGTTTATTATGATATACATTTGAATCATCAGATTTTATGGGTGTTATTGGAAATCTGTTCTAAGGGGCACCCAAGTTTTGAGATTACAGCAACATGCACATTTTAATGCCACAATAAATAGCGTAGCTATAGGAGGAAGCTAATATCTCCCTATATATGTATATGCTGACCATAGGGGATTTGTCCAGGATACATTTGCAAGGGACAAGAGCCTGAATTCGTTCCCAAGGGCTGAAGAACTGAACTTCTGAGCAAATTCGAGAGGGCTGAGAACGAGAGCGAGTGAGTTAGGCGGCAAAAAGCCAGTGAATCCGGTTTTTTTCTAGAATTTACATAAATCTGTCTGTCTTTGCCTCTGTGCCTGTTTTCACGGAAAATTTACATGCAAGAGTTACAACAATCAAGCGAGAGTCGGGAATATTTATAAAAGGGTCTTTGAACTACAATAGCGACCATAGGTAAGAATTCCAAAAAAACACTCAAAGAAAGACAAAATAAGAAGACTGGACAGGAAATGCCATGGTGATTACATCATTAGAAAGCAGAACCTCCAAGCTGCCAACCGCAACGAGCAGACCTTTGCTGGATCTTAATATTGTATTAATAATTGCGTTAATTAAAAGTGAATATGCGGTCTTCTTCCCCCATAGGTATTTTGCTTCTTAAAGAATATTTATACTAATTTTGTCATTCTGCATCATTTAATATTCCTGAAAATAAACTAATCTTAATTGGTCCATTCTTCAACTGAATCCCTTGTTAAACCGGGAAATTGCAAATGTTTAATCTGTTATTGTTCATTCAAATTCGAGTTCTTAAATTTTTCCGTCCAAAATTTCAAAATTATGTAAACCGGAAAGGAACTGTTGGACGGAGGCCCTGAGAAACCAAGAATTATCACTAATTTCGTTATACTCCTTTTTCAAACTATAAAAAAAAATGTTTCTTTATTGCTATTGCCCCTCATCTGAAAAAAAACTACTGCATATGTAGCTGGCATCTTCTTACAATATAGTCAAAAACCGATAAAAGATATGCAACTACCGCTCCTGATAACAAGGATGACAGCAATTTCTTCAGACTTTGAATCTGTCACAAGTCACCTAAATAAGGTGGAAAACATTTCTAAATAACCGAATATTTCATTTAAATGTCCCTTTAATTTATCATTTATTTTTTATTGCACTCCAGTTAGCATAACTGAGCTAAACCACTACTCTTACTGGAAAAAGGATAATAATAGCAACCTGACTATACTTTAATGGTACAATAGGCTGTCTTGTTCACCACGTTTTGTCAATCATAATCAATCTTCAATTTTTAGAACCACGTGCGTCTGTTTGATTGCAGACCAGCAAGGGGTAAAAATCAGGTGCAAGCCTGCAGGTGTCTGTGACAATAGACAGGGGGTGGTGGGCTAATTGTAGGCCTTGGATATTGATTCTTGTGGAAGGGCTATTACTAACTATAGTTTGAATTAATGGTGCTAGCCAGCTATACAATTATTATGGTCGTCAACATCCTAAGTGGTAGTAAAAGTAAATGACTCTACCAAATGAACGATTGGTTAATTGTTGGTTGTATTTTTGGCTTGAAATTAGATTTTTCATCACAAATTGAAAATTTTGGGAGGATGTTGAAAATTTGCAAATAAAGAGGTTGTGTAGTGAGAACTGGGAATTTGATGGATAATTATAAGTGTTAGCTTTACATCTACATAAAAACACAAATAACTTGTTTTAAAAGAGGTTGTGGTAACGAATTGTAAGTAAGAAGCGACTCCACTCAATAGTAACTGAAACTGTAAAAAACAGAAATCTGATACCAATAAATGTATCATACGAAGCGGTTTATCAAAGAATCTGCTGATTCCAAATATGTAAGTTTCATTAAGTTTAGTCTTACCTGTCAAAAGCAATGAACCTGAGAAAATTTGCCTGGTTTTCGAAAAAAGAGGGAAATACCCCTGAAAGTCAAAGAATCTTAATGAAACTTACTGAAAATGTGGATTCATGTACTTTTCAAACAGTTCGTGGTAACGAACTGTAAGTAAGGAGCGACCCGGCTCAAGAACAACCAAAACTCTAAAAAACGGAATTTTGATACCAATAGATACATCAGAAGAATCAAGTTTTTATGCTTATTTCAAATATATAAGTTTCATCAAGTTTTGTCTTACCCATACAAAGCTACGCGCTTCAGAAAATTTGCCTTATTTTCAAAAAAAGGGGGAAACAACCCCTAAAAGTCATAGAAGTCTAATGAAAATTACACCATCAGATTCAGCGTATGATAGAACCCTACTATAGAAGTTTCAAGGTCCTATCTGCAAAAATGTGGAATTTTGCATTTTTTGCCAGAAGAAAGATCGCGGATGCGTGTTTATTTGTTTTTTTTCCAGTGGTGATCATATCGATTCCGTAGTCCTAGAATATCATGAGAGGGCTCATTCAGACGGAAATTAAAAGTTCTAGTGCCCTTTTAAGTGACCCAAAAAATTGGAGGGCAACTTGGCTGCCTCCCATGCTCATTTTTTCCCGAAGTCATCCAATCAAAATTTTGAGATAGCCATTTTGTTCAGCATAGTCGAAAATCTAATAAATATGTCTTTTAGGATCATTTAATCCCTCACAGTTCCTGGGGGAAGGGCTGCGAGTTATAAAGTTTGCCCATTGTTTAGTATTGATTATTGGGAAGTATACAGGTGTTTTCAGGAGGATTTTTTTGTAGTGGGGGGTCGGAGTAGGGGTTAAAGGGGAGGATCTTTCCATGGAGGATATTTCATTGGGGGAAAGAACATTTCCATGAAGGGGGCGCCAGATTTCCCAGCATTATTTAAAAACCAATCAGAAATTAAATAAAAAAACAAGTTTTTTTCAACTGAAAATAAGGAGCAACATGAAAACTTTAAACGAACAGAAATTATTACGTATATGAGAGGGTTTTCCCCCTAGTCAATACCTCGCTCTTTACGCTAAAGTTTTGTATTACTTTCAAAAGAGCTATCTATTTTAATTAACCGGCCTTTCTGATTCAGGGGTGTGTGATTTGAACAAAATTCGTACTTTAGCGTAAAGAGCGAGGTATTGGCTAGGGAGTGAACTCCCTAATATTCGCAATCAAAACATACGAATATAGAAATTCGTTACGTAAGTTAATTCGTAAGTTACGTCAGAACAAAATTTCGAGAAAGCCAATTAGCCAAAAAAAAGGAAAATTAATATGCGAATTTCGTTTTAAATATTGATGTACGGTGAGCCAAAATCAAAGCTGCATTAGTTCAAAAACTAAAAAAAAACGAAATTAACTAAGAAATTAACTCAACGCCTCGCTAAAGTGTTTTATTGTTTTAAAAAATAAAGTTGTGAGACAGAGTCAAACTTTAGCGTAAAGAGCGAGGAATTGAGAAGGGGACAGCCCCTTTCATATAAGGAATAATTTCTGTTCGTTTCAAGTTTTAATGTTGCTCCTTACTTTCAGTTAAAAAAAACTTGCTATTTTTAGTTAATTGCCAGAAGAAACAACACGGATGCGTGTTTTTTTTAATTAGTTTTTTCCCAGGGGGCATAACCCAGTCGTTCCCCCCTCCCACACCTTTTTTCTCAAAATCGTCCGATCAAAATTCCAGCTAACTACTATGTTTAAGATAGTTGAAAAGTGGAATAACTATACCTTTGGAAATAACATGACCTCCCAAAGTCCCTAGGGAAAGGTCTTTAAGTTTCAAAACTTGACCATTGTTAGGATTCGTTATTGGGAATTATGCATACATTTTCGAGTGGGGGGGGGACCAATTTTCCGCTAGGGGGAGAATTTTCCGTTGGGAGGGAAATTTCCAGGGGTTGAAATTTAAGGAACTTTCTTAGGAGAAATTTTGCACTGGGGGGATTTGCCAGAATTCCTTAATGAAATTCTTCTTATGGCTTGATTTCCCTTTGAAGACTCAATTTTATGCGTGAAGATGTTGAGGGTAATTGTCTGGGGTAAATTCTCACCAGGATACAATTTTCTAGAGGATGTATCCGTGGGGAGGAGAGATTTCTGGGGAGGTGGAGCTAAATTATCTGGCATTATTTAAAAAATGTTCAGAAATGAAATAAAAAACAAGCTTTTTCAACTGAAAGTAAGAAGCAACATTAAAACTGAAAACAAACATAAATTATTACGTGTATGAGGGAGTTGTCTCCCTCCTCAACACCTCGCTCTTTACGCTAAAGTTTGAATTGTGTCCAATTTCTTTAAGAACGACTTCTGAAACACAAGGTTCGTTTAATTAGAACAATAAAAAGTTTTTTTTTTAAAGTGCTAAAAACTTTAGCATGAAGAGTGAGGTGTTGAGGAAGGGGGACCCCCCTCAAATGTTTGAGAATTTCTGTTTATTTTAAGTTTTGATGTTGCTCCTTACTTTCAGTTGATTTTTTTTTATTATTTAATCAAGACTTAAATGGATGCAATAAAGGGTATTCCCAGGGAGTTTAGGCTTGAGGCCCCCAAAAGCCCTTCTTGAACTTGCAAACTGACCTTAAAAATGTAGGTGAAACATCCAACCCTCCTCTGAAAAAATGATTTTTATAGCCTACCTCTCCCTAAAAGACGCCTCGAAGCTGAAGCAGGTTTTTAAAAATCCAAGTATTCCTTCCCGCGGAGTAAACAAACAACTTATTGAAATTGCCTGAAGAAATTTTTCTTAGTAAAAAATTCAGTTAAATAAGTCTTTGGTAATTAATCAAATTCAAAAAATATTAAATAAACTGTCGTAATAAAAAAAAATGAACTGGTACTTTTTTTTAAATTTTGTATAAATACTCTAGTAAATGGAGAACGGTTGTATTTTCAGAAGGAATGACCCAGAGGGGGTATTATACCTGTAGTCACCTATGTTTTGTGTTACATTATTTGCTGTCATCGGAAGAAAATTTATTTGATATTGTAAATTTGATTTAAATAAAACAGTATTAATAAAAATTACATTATAGTATTAAATAAAAATTATATTAAATAAAAATTAAATAGAACAGTATTAAATTTTTTACTATTGACTTATCAAAACTTTTAACTGTTGAATTTTCAGTTACAACTCATTTGAACTGTCCGTCCTTTAGACTGTTATTTCTTTTTTCCCTTTCCTTTCTGACTTCTTTTATTCAAGATCAAAACAAAACTTTCAAAATAAATCATGATGTTTCCTACTCCGGTTTATTTAACCATACTTGGCTATGACACTTAGAGGGAAATTTCTTTAGCCAAAAAATGAGATGATTCGCAAAAGTGTAAAAAAGCTACTGTTTGTCGCGCAACTGAGCTTTCGGCTTTCTATAATTTCTGACGGCTAAAAGACTGCTAAGAATTGTTTTTGTAGTATGTAAGATTTGGGAGAATGAAAGCGAATATTTTCGTGCGACATTCATAGATTTGTTTTCACCTCGTTGCCATTATCGTTCTTATTTACCGAAAAATTTATAAATCTTTTTCAAAAAAAGATGAAAAATTTCAGAAATTAGTTTGGACTACGTTTTCTAATAAAATAGAAAATATTTAAACAAGGATTTGTTTGTGAAAAACCACGAGCAACATATCCAAGTTCTTTTTCTTCAAAAGTAAGTAAAAAAAAAAAAATCCACACAAGTAGTTTTACAAAGAAAAGTAAAGAGCTACATTAAACCTAAGACGGGCTGAAATAAATTCGAATATTAATTTATGGGGTAAATCAAACATAAATTAAAATAAATAAATAAGTAAAACTAAGATAACCATCAAGGTAAATCAAGATAAACTTAAAATGAACAGAAACTAAAACACACAGGAGTCGGGCTTATGCCCTTAATACCTTATGAAGACCAGAACGTAGCCAGGGTTGCCAACTTGCACAATTTTCGTATGAAATGCACTCTTTTTTTTCATTGCACTCTTTCACAACATGGACCGGATCTGCACTCTTTTTGCCCATTATTTGTTCTTTGCTCTCTTTTATGAAATGATGATAGAGAAAGTATTAAGCGAATAAAAAACGATACTTGACTTGACTACAGTGAGGTCAGCTATAGGTCACAACTAGTTACTTGGAACTCTTATATTCCTTTCAAAACATTTGGACAAAATCGAGACAAATCTTTAACTAAAATTTGATGCAGTCAACTATAGCTCAGTTAAAGATCCCAGCAATCAAAATATAAACCTGCAAATTTCCAGCCGACGATTACCTTTTAAGCTAAAAAAGAATGATAATCATTATCTAACCCATTATTTAGAGGTTGATTGAAGTAGAGAGTCCTACTAACTTTATTTTACATACATTTGAAGAATTTAAAGATAACTTGTTCATTGATCGAAAGATAACTGATAATTATTTGTAAATGGCATAAAAAAGGTCAGAACAGTGAGAGGGTCTTTGCGCGTGGCGGCAGCCGCTCGCGCCCTGATTTTTGACTTGCACTCAGGGTTGCCGCCCTGACCAGGAAGAATTTACTAAATCGGAGAGGAAAAATTTACTAGATCGCATCTGTTTTTACTAAATGCTCAAAAAATTTTTTGAGCATTTTTTACGCGCACCATCAAGCATCGATTTTTACTATATGAGCATAATCAATTTCCTTTTTTCTTCTTTTTTCCTCCTTTCCTCTTTTTCCTTTTTTCTCCTTTCCTATTTTCTTTCATTTTCATAGTATGATTGAAAATTCCGGAAACCTACAAGTTCAAAAATATTTTTATATATATATATATATATATATATATATATATATATATATATATATATATATATATATATATATATATATATATATATATATATATATATATATATATATATATATATATATATATATATATATATATATATATATATATATATATATATATATATATATATATATATATATATATATATATATATATATATATATATATAATGTTACATTTCTGTTTACTTTTAATTTCTCTCAACATGCTCCTTTTTTCTCCATAAAAATTTTCAAACTGAGGAGACTCACCTAATCACCTTGAGTGGTTGGCTTTTGTTTTGATTCAAATAGATTCCCAATCATCACAAATCCAAGTGTCATTATAGCTTCATTTTTATTTGGTAAGATTTAATACATAGAAAGCTGATTTTGTCGACCTTTAGACGCCGGAAGTGAAGTGTCTTTTTATGAAAATGGGTGACTACTTGTCTGTCTCTGAAACAGACAAGTAAAATTGTAAATTGTAAAATAGACAAGCAAAAATTGGAAATTGTCATATGTTTACGGTAATTTTACTACCTGAATTCATGGAAAATAAAAAGAGTTTTGTTTACTATAAACTTTTTACTAGATTTCGGGAAATTTACTAGATCCTCTAAATTTACTAGATTTTTTTACTAGATCTAGTAAAATACTACTGACGATGGCAACCCTGTCTGAGACAGACAAGCAAAATTGTAAAACACACAAGCAAAAATTGTCATATGTTTACGATAGTTTTTTCCCTCAATTCATGGAAAATCAAAAAAAAATTTGTTTACTATAAATTATGACTTTTTTCTAGATTTCAGGAAATTTACTAGATCTACTAAAATCCTACTGAAGATGGCAACTTTACCCTCGTGTTAGATTACTTTGAGCTGAGTATTGACAGCGGAATTAACCACCAACAGTGATACTCAGCTTTCAAAAATTGTTAAGAAAATTCAAAGGATAAAGTGGTTCTTCACTTTAAACTAAACCAATAGAACTTTATATTATCATTGTATCTATAACGCAATGCCATAGACTATATTAACTTTTGTTTTTGTGTAACAATGTTGACAACTTTTTAAATGATTTTATAAGCAGTAATAAAGTTCATAAAATATATTTCATTTCTTACTTCAATAAAATCTAATTTAAACAAAGAGTATTTTTTATTAGTACGGCTTGGTTAATTTTTTTACAGAAGAATTGTGAAATTCTGGCTACTTCGAAACAGGGTTGCCAGCACGATCTGTTTCTCTGACTTGGTGGCCAGCGTTTACCCCCCAGTGATTAGACCCCTCCCCCCAGAAAATCCCTCCACGGAAAATGCCCCTCCCCCCGCGGAAAACACCCCCAACCACGGAAAATACCCCCCCCCCCACGGAAAATACCCCCACCCCCGTGGAAAATAAGGTCTTCCTAATTTGAGAATTTTATTTGAGTTTTATTTTTTTAATTTCCATTGGGGGAAGGAATTTTAGTACTTGTGTATTATGTGCCACTCACTCAAGTTTACGCTGTGTAAAATTCGAGAACACACCGGTTTTTTCGTTAGTTTCTTCGTTACTTTAGAAATAAATTTGGACTATAGATTTACACACTAGGGGGGGGGCAAAGTATAGCGGCTCTGCAGGCAAAATGTATTTGGTACAATTATTCTGAATATTAGATAGATAATTATATTTTAAAGCCAAATATACGACCATGAACACAGTAAAATAACATAAATGAAAGGCACAAATAACAGAAACTTTGATCAGCGATCATCATAAGACACTTAAATGAAACACTGCATTAATCTAATAACAGTACTTAATACTTGGAAAAACGGTCATTGAAAAAAAACCATTTAACACTTGCAAAAACACTTAAATGAATTATTACATTTACTTTATAATGGGATTTTATTTTTAGCTAACAAAATTTCCAGATGCCTTGCTATTCTTCTGTAATTTTTTAGTGGCCATATACCTATAAAGAATTGTTTTCTGACTTTAAACTATCTAAATACTTTATCCCCCATCCCTTTTATGTGCAAATTTATAGCCCAAATTATATGTTTTCCATATATTCTGTCCCACTATACTTTATCCCCCTTCCTAATGTGCAAATCTATAGCCCAAACTTATTTCTAAAGTAAAGAAGAAACTAACAAAAACCGATGGGTTCTCAAATTTTACACAGCGTAGACTTGAGTGAGTTGTGCATAATTGACAAGTACTTAAATTCCTTCCCCCTATGGAAAAAAAAAATCAAATAAAATTCTCAAATTTGGAAAGCATTTTTCCACGGGGTGGGGGGGTATTTTTAGGGGGGAGGGGAATTGACAGGGGGTTATTTTCCACGGGGTATTTTCCGGGGGGTATTTTCCGGGGAGGGTATTCTCCGTGAGGGGGGGGGTATTTTCCACGGGGATATTTTACGGGGGGTAATCGCCGGGGGGGGGGGGGGTAAAGCCTAAAACTGTGCTGGCTATACCCAAATAATGCTCATTCCACAAAAAAAAAGTTGACATTGTGTATAACAGCACCTTGTATACCTATAGTCTTTTTTGGACAGACAACTGCTTTTTAATAACAAAAAAATAACCTAAAACATATTTGTCCAGTTTTTTTGTAAAATTTACGTTGTATAGCGTCATGCCTTAGAAATGAACCATAGGTGAATCTATCAAGCAATTAAGGACGTCGTCAATCTTGTTGTAAAAACGAGAAAAAAATAAGAAGCGGTGCAACTGCCATTTGTTTACCAGAAAAATAGAATGTACTATGTTTAATTGAGAATTTCGGTGAGATTCAGCTAGCTAATTAATTCTGGTCATAAATGCGATAATAGCAAAAGTAATGAAGATGGTATTACAGTACACTTCCATGTATGCTGGGTACCAGTGGGATCATTACTACTACTACTACTAACAACTCATCGCTGCACCAAGCCGCCTGAGGCCAACACAGCTACGCACGCTCCTCCTCCACCCCAATCTATTCAAAGCTTCCCTTTTTACACCCGCCCACGAAGTTCCCATTTCCTTTAAATCTATCTTTATGATGTCCTCCCACCCCAGACAGGGACAAACAGCTTTCCGTTTAGCCCAAGATGGTTGGCCGAAAAGAACAATCTTCGGCAATCTGTCATCTTTTATCTGCACAACGTGCCCTAGCCACCTCAACCTTAATGTGATTTCTTTTCGTCATTCGTCTTATTTGCCTGCAAATATGTAGGAAATGTGTTCCCAGCTATTCATTAGGTCTAACCAGTTTATTCCAGCCTCCTAATTTTTGACAGACCCGGCCTTACTCTATAGCTTAACCAACTTTTCCAAAAGTTTATGGTTTCAGTATATTTACGACTAGGCTTCACAAAAATTTTAGGTACACATAAAAACCAAACAAGCGACCACGAAAAATGAAATTCAAAGTAAAAACAAATGATAATAGAGTCCAACTTGACAGACCAAATTTGACTTTTTCAAAGCTTAACCGCCGGTCCTGCACCCTCTTCTGTTTCCCAGGAACCAGGTTTGTTCGCCTTCGTCTTCCATTTTCTGCATCTATCAATCAGAGTGGGCGGAATCTCCCACTCCGAAACGCATTTTGTGTCTCTGAGGCAGAGTTGCTTGGAGTGCATGAGAGCTCCAAATGTGTCAATATTTAATCGGTTTCGCTCAGTCGTCTTGATAATATTTAAACTGGAAAACTGCCACTCTGCACCGACTGAAGCACGGGGCAAAGCCCAGAGGGTCAACATAAACTTGGGGAGCACTCGGAAAATGGCTTTCCTGCTACCATCTTTCAGTTTGGTAAGCTTCTTCCAGAATGTAGGAGGACACTCTAAATCTGATTCTGATACTATTTCTGAAATAAATTCACTTCGGATCTGAATTTCCTCATACTCACTATCAAGGTTCTCCAGCATCTTCACCTTCTCCCCTTCCGTTCTGCAGTCTCTAACAGCAACATGTTTAAACCTCTGTAGAAGAGGAAAGTGACATAGTTTCGTTGCTCATAGCTTTCAGTGGATCGAGGAGATCTGAAGATGTAAGAACATGGTAATTCAGTTTTATCCTAGTACGGATCGGCTTAGCAAGTTCAATAAGATAAGCAAGGCAGGCTTTTCAAATGGCTTGCAAACAGTGACGTCGGTCTTAAACTGACAGGCTTTCAAGGTGCAACTCGGTATTCATCCCGAGTTTGACATTTTCAAGCTTCAAAAAGTTTTCAGGACTGCTCACGTTCAGGGAAGTAAAAGTTACCTTTGAGCTTCTCAGGACGAAGGAAACACTATAGAGTAGACAAGTAAAGCTCGGGGGAACGTCTCAGAAGGCAATGAATCCTTGTTCCACGTGACTGGAACTCAAGGTTGAACTTGTTAATCTTTGCCAATATATACGAGAGGAAGTACAAGTAGACCATTTTAACGCCGAAATGCATCACACTTAGCGGCTTTTTTGCTTTATCCCTTGTAGAGCTGTCCGACGATGTTAAGGACAAGTCCGTCAGATACAAATGCAAGGCTGGCCACTGTTCAAGAAATCTGTTAATTCCGGCTTCAAGAGACAGTCAGTGTGTGCCACTAATCTGCAGAAGTGGCACAAACTTTCTGCACTTTCTGCAGAAAGTTGGCAATTTCACAAAACTGCTTGAAAACGTTCAGTTCCAACTGTTTCTTATGGTTTGCGCTTATGAAGTTGATGAGTTCCTTCACGAAAGTTTCAATGTCAGCAGGTAAGTGCTTCGCTGCAGCCAAAGCACACAATGCAGCAGCATGACAAGTGCAACGAAAGGATAAGCAGCTGCGGATTTTCACGCAGCAGCTGGGCTGCGAGGCCTTTTTCACTCCCCATATTGACCAACGCATTATCAAGATCAAGCCCAATTCTATTTTCTAATGGAACATTAACTTTCTTAAAGTTAACTTTCGTTAGAAGATTCTTTTGCCCACTTGCAGTTTCTTCGTCCACCTCTAGTAGTGCCATGAATTCTTCCCTCATGGTATTCTCACTGTCTAGATACCTCAGAAAATCAACTAAGGACTTTGTCTTTGATCTGTCCGTGCTTTCGTCGGCGATTATTGAAAACAGATGCTAACGTGTCCCCGTCATAAGATCCTATAACATTCTTAACAATGCCAATCAATTTAGTTCGCTTCATTTCAACATGCTTGGCTGTAGCTGAATCCCCAAAATACCTTTTCAAAACGGGAACGAGAGTATAGGTTTTTCTCAAAGGAGTATCTTAAGCTGCAACCCATGCTGCAAGGCGTAATTTAGCAGCTGACACCATCCTATCATTTCCCTTTTTCCTGCCTTTGCTCATTTCCGACTGCTCCCTCAACTGTCAGTTGTCCCAATGCTGCTTTTACATTCTTCTTATGAAGCTCATTAGTCGCGTGAATCTTCATGACAGTCAAACTTCCCGTCAGCTTTTGCTGACAGTATCTGCAATAGGCCTTTTTGCTTCCGTCTGGTGATTGAATAAGGAAAGGTTTCAGCACTGTATCAGTCAACTACTCTTCTCGAAACTTCTGTGCATAGTGCGTCCTCTTAGACTTGTGACCAACAGACTTCACATGAGTCTCTGAGTCCTAAGCCAGATCGATTGTGGCATATGTAGATGCAATTTCATCGGATTCCTGCAAAACACTGATTTCCAAAATTTCTATTTATTCTTGAACACAGTCCAGCCCAGTATCTTTTGGGGCAGCATTGTCCGTCAACGTTAGCAATCTCTATTCTGTCTTCAGGGCCGGTCTTTTAGCAGAAGCTATATGGTACGAAGTTTGCTGATTGGCACGCATTTTCTGCTTGTTCAATGTGGATAAGAAGCTGTCTAATGTTCGCTGCTAGCTTTCCTCTTTCCAGACATTCTGAAAAACCGAAACGAAAATCAATCACCGAATATCCATGACTTCTAGAACGAGTTCCCGGCGAATGGTGAATCAGGGTTTCCAAGCAAAGTAACAATTTAAGTTAGACATACCAGCTTAAAGGTGAACTCTAGCATTAAAATAAATGGACTCTACGTGGACAAGTTTAATAGTTGAATTTTTTCTGATTTTTTGACGGACAAATCATTGACCTGCTAATCTGTACCTTTACAAAGATAGCTAAGAAATAAACATACCATTGGATTCAGAGTTCAATCAATTATGTCTACTGGAAGAATAAAGCAAACATGTCTACTGGAAGTTCCTTTCATAAATTTGGGAAATTTATGAATTTCCAGGTTTCAGAATTGAGAAAACCTAGTTTTGGTTTAATTTTTGGCTTGCTTGAGATCAGGGGTTGGTTTAGTGCTTGTGTTTCTCTTTTCTATTTATATTTTCTTGTTGGTTACTTCGTCTTTAGGGAGGCTCACACTCCTTTATTTGATATGGTATATAAACAAATTTCATTGAATTTAAATACTTTGACTCCAAAAAGTATTTAGTATTGAACTATAATATTTAACTGTGTTAGTATTGGACTTGGAATGGAAAGCCCAGAATATCAAAATGTTTTTCCTCATCCATCAGCTAAACAATGACTGTACTTATGATAAAAACAAACATGAAATAGCAAACAGACATGCTGTCACCAAGAAACAAAAGTACGAATTTGGTGATCATTATAGAAACTTAGCATTTCCCTTGAGTAGTAGCTATTTTGACATTTTCACCTCAAAGAAAGAAAAAAAGGCGAATAACTATTATTTGCCAACATACTATTGAAGTGGTTAGTATTTAATATTAGAATACAGATTAATTATAGAAAGAATCATTGTCGATATTAGAAATTATAAGAAAAAGAAATAAGAAAAACCAGTTCAAAGTAGAGGAGATATGGGGGGTCATGAATCAGCCAATAGAAGGATATCAGAGCATTTTTTAGAAAAATGCTTGTCTTGGCGGAGCATTCTTGGTTTTAACCAGTCTTTGAAACAAGATTGTGATATGACAGTAAAGGTGCGGAGGTGCTCCCCATGCAGTAAAAATGCAGTGCTGCAGCTCAATAAAAGCGTGATGTAAGACAACTTATGCATTAATTAGTACATTGCACAGCAACTCTTCCCCTTTACTGCATGGGTAGCAGTTCTGCATGTTTACCCAGCATGATAGACTGAATAATATACAGTTGTTTTGATAACGGTGCAGATTAGCAAGATTAGCTACCCCTATAGTATAGGGTGCCTGATAGAACCAGAATAGACAGTAAAAAATGAGTTGTTCATATCCTGCATCTACTGGGCAGCATCTCTGTAACCTTACAGTACAATTTACTGAATAACATAGATTGAGAAATGAATTGTTTTTGGTTAATTTAGAATATAGGATGATAATGAGATATTTCGGAAATAAACATACCATTTGACTCAGAGTTTAAGGCTGTATCCAAATATAGCAATAATTTCCAGTGGGAACACATACTCTAGATTCTATAAATCAAGCTTTTTGGGGATACAAGGGAATTCAAGGGTGGGCTGCAGGTTGGTAGGTGAGGTGACCAAGACCCTGAACTCCAAGTAAGCCAAAAACTAAACTGAAAATAGGGGTTTCCTATTCGAGAATCTGGAAATTCCAGACTTTTTGAAATTTTTGGAATTAATTCCCCTCAGAAATCAGAGTTCAGAGTTCAGAGTTCATTTTATTAAACAATAAACGAACACAATAAAAGGAAAAAATAACCTTCCACATATAATTAAACACAATAAAGAAGAAAGGAAAAAAACGCTACAACATATTCCCCCCGCAGGGCTCCATGGCCCGGAAAAGCAGAGAGAAAAAAAGAAAGAAAAAAAAACATATCTAAATATCACTAATACTGAAGACAAACTGTCGCCCACCACTCAAAATCCACCAAAACCAAGCCAGGCGAGATGCTGCACACATGGTAAACACCACTCATAACAAAATATCCAACTCGGCCCAGAGACGTCCACCCCATCAAAACATAAAAAAAAACAAAACCAAAAGATCTTAACATAATAAAAATAATAATATTACTATAAACAACTTTAAAAAAGAAAAAAGAAACTATATTAAACATAATTCATCTTGACATTAAAATATCTTTTACAGTTCTTCTGAAGGTACCAAACGAGTGACATTTTCGAGCTGATTCAGGTAGGGTATTCCATACCATATGACATGCGGTCAGCGGATTAAAATCTGACCTCACTGATGGAGTAAATGGAATGGTAATGTTGCTTGAATTACGAAGATGATACGTAGACTGATCAGTGACGAAAGATGGAGTAGCTCTTAGGGCCACAGGAACATCCCCATGAAGTTGAAGAAAAGTGAAAGACGCACACGACAAAATGTAAAGTGACTGCAAATCAAGTAATGGCTTAGGTGCAGAACAATTTGTTTCCTGTATAAGGCTCCTTGCTTTATCATATATCTTAGACAGTGGTTTCAAAAGAGAATAAAAAGTTGACATCCATATCGTAGGGCAATAAGAGACGTAAGAGTGGACTATGCAATGAAACAGAATTCTTAGAATCGATCAGGAAAGATATGTTTAAGCTTCCTCAAAATTCCAAGACTCCTGGAGATCTTCATTTTAATTAGACCAATATGATTCTTAAAAGATAGATTTTCATCCAGATGAATACCAAGAAATCGGACGGACCGATCCTTAGGTCTACTAAGAGAACCCCTAGACAGATGGATTTCAGATAACTGAGGGCAAGCCTGAGAAATACGTGAGAAAATTAGAAAACTCGACTTAGCAACATTTAGGGCCAGACAGTTAGCATCAAACCAAAGTATAACTCTATCAAAAAGGTCCACTAGTTTGGGATGCATCTCAGGCTCCGTTCTTACTGCAGTACCAAGGGTACTGTCATCTGCGAATGCGACGAGAGTGTCTTCATCCTGTGAAGGCGATTTTGACTGTTCATCATTAAAAAATTCAGGATGACATAGCCGACAGCAGACTGTAGGTTTCTGTCTCGTAACCGCCACTTTAAGGTAATGAACATAAATCAAAAATAGAAGCGGCCCAAGAACAGAACCTTGAGGGACACCAAACTCAACTTCAGACGAAGAACGGAAAAGAGAATCTACGGAAATAGTTCTACCTGACAATTAAGAATCAAACCAGGCATGAGTATGGCCTCCTACACCATAATGTGATAGCTTGAAAATCAGAATCCCATGGGTTAAAGAATCGAAAGCTTTACGGACGTCAAGAAATATAGCAGCAGGAATCAAACCAGTCAAGGGCCGAGTGGAGAATTTTTAAAAGAGTTGCACATGCATGCTCGGTTGAATGCTTCGCTCGGAAACCAAACTGAAAATCATGAAAGAGATTTTTTGCCTCTAAAAAAGAAAGTAGACGGGAAAGCACGGCCTTTTTAAAAATCTTGCTAAAAACAGACAGCAACGATATAGGCCGATAATTAGCTGGATCATTCCTTGGTCCACCTTTATATAAACGATGACTCTAGCTCGCTTGAGAGAACTGGGGAAAACCCCATTTTCAAAAGATAGATTCACAAGCCTTGTCAAAGGAGAAATAATCGAAGGAAGAATGAACTTGACTACCTTCGTAGAAATGCAATCAGGGCCAGATGACGATGAACCTTTCAACCTATTAACAATCCTTGTTATTTCAACCTCAGAAACAGGATCCAACGCCAATGACTTGAGACAAGGCGGACCAAGATAAGATTTATAATCGGGTTGTGACGGTGAAGAACTAACTGAAGAAGCAGTAGTTTTCCCAATATTAACAAAGTATGAAGTAAATGCTTCTTGAACAGACAGCTCACCCTCAACAACGACACCATCAACCAAAAGACTTGAAGGGACAGAAGAAGTACGAGAAGAAGGCTTAAGGACAGAATTGATCACCTGCCAGGTTTTTCGAATATCCTTTCCACGTTCCGAAAATTTATTTGAATAATAGAGGGATTTAGCCTTCCGGCACAAAGAGTTATAAACATTCCTGTAGAGTTTGAATAGCTGAAGACGTGCAGCACTCGAAGATGTCTTTGCTGACTTATAAGCTTTCCAAAGGTTATTTTTCCTTCTCCAACTCCTAAGAAGGCCAGGGGTCATCCATGGGTTTAGAGGAATAGATCTTTTTGACCTAGAAGTAGAAGGGGACGCAGCACATACCTCAATAATAGACACTTTCACAAACTCATAAAAAGAATAAAACTGTGAACAAAAATCAATCTCCTCATCAATAATATTCCAAAATGATTATTATATTTTAAAATGATTGTTATATTTTGATAGAGGATTGAATTCTAAATTGAATGGTATGTTTGTTTTCTAGCTATCTTATTATGGTCCTACATTTCGAATTTACAATTTTTTATCAGGGGTAGCTAACCTGCACCTCTACCAATCAGTGTTAGCAGTGGAAAAACTCATAGGTGCAAGCTCTAAATGAGATCCTGCAGTAGTTAGCATTACAACGAAACACAACTAGAGGAGACTTAAGAGAAGGATAAGCACAAAGGTGTCACTCCAAAAACATTTAATAGGCATTCAGCCAGCAAACATGAAGCCTTTGCTCAACATGCCTTTTATGACTAATCGCCTAACTACCTAGTTATAAGAGGAAAAATTCAGATCTTGATTCAAAAAACCGATTTCAAAAATGTTGAATTTCAGGCCAAAGGACTTGAGCAGTTTGTTGTGATTTGGACCACAGAATAAATGTCATAGGAAGAGTGAGACAACATTCAACCACCTCCGGTACGTTTTCCCAACAAAATGCTTTCAAATTGGGGGGAAAAAATTTACTAGATTTTGGCAAAAATTTACTAGATTTGTTCGATTTTACTAGATCTTAACCCCATTTTACTAGATTTACCACGTGGGTATGCTTTTTACAAGATCTAGTAAAATTTTACAAGGGGTGGCAACGTTGCTTACACTCTTGTTTAACAAATTGCATTCTTTTCTGGCTCTTATTTGCACTTTTTTTACGTCGACAGTTGGCAACCCTGGACGTCACTTGCACTATATTGAAAACAATTTTTATTTCACTCAGTATGTTTTTTATATGGCATAACATAAAAAGACAACAGCAATAAATAACAAAAGAAACAAGCCAATAACCAAATTTAATGAAAAGAACAAAGGAATGTAAATTGGCAGTTTAATATATATTGAAATTGTTCAACTATCTTATATTTTCTAAAAATAGACAAGTCTGGAGGAGCAATTAAACTTAAAATGAACATAAATTATTCCGTATATGAAGGGTGGTTGCCCCTCCTCAGTACTTTGGTCTAAACGCTAAAGTGTTTTACAACTTTTAAAAAACTTTTTGTTCCAATTCAACGGCTCCTGTGTCTCAGGAGTTGGTCTTGAAGAATTGGGAAAACATTGAAACTTTAGAATAAAAAACGAGGTAATATAGAGTGCGACCCCACTCATATACGGAATAATTTCTGTTCATTTTAAATCTTAATGCTGCTCTTCACTTTGAGTTGAAAAAAAAATGTTTTTTTATTTAGTTTCTGATTGATTTTCAAATAATGTCGGGTTATCCAGCTCCTATCCATGAAAAATTTCTCAAAATGAAGTTCCTCCCACGTAAAATGCCCCCTCTCTCTGGACGATTCCATCCTTGCTGAATATCCCCCAGAAACATGTTTTTGCAAATGATTCTGCCAGAAAAACTTTTCTTAGCATGCATTTATTTAAAAAAGACTTTAATTTCTGATAGTTTTTCAAATCATATTGGAAATCCACCCTCTGTAGGAAAAGTAAAATTCCATATTTTTATATATAGGAGCTTGAAACCTCTACAGTAGATTCTTTGATATGCTGAATCTGATGGTTTGATTTTCATTAAGATTACTGTATGATTTGGGGTTGTTTTCCCCTTTTTTCAAAAACGGGGCAAATTATTCTCACGCTCGTGACTTTTGAGGAGTAACATTAAACTTAATGAATTACAAATATTTAAAATCCAAAATTCGATTCTTGCGATGCATCTGTTGTTATCAAAAATCTGTTGGTTGCTCTTGAGCCACGTCACTCCTTACTTGCAGTACGTTAGAACTGTTTGATCATCAATGAAAGCGGAAACTCTACTATCATATCGTCAATAAGAAGGACCTAAATCATGAACGAAAATTGTTTCTTATAATTGGCAGATTTTCTTACCTGATTGAAACGTTTTTTTATTATCGTCTCTGTAAGTCTGAACTTTGAATAAATTACTAAATCTAAAAATTTTAATTTGCTTGATAAGTATAATGAGCTTGTGCGAGATTACACATAAGAGTATCGTAAATCCTAACATTGATGAGATAGGCCTAATTGTTTTTGTTTCATTCCATCAAAATTTGAAGTTACGTGTTTCCTTGCAACAGTTATAAAACCTTGCTTGCTAGTAGAGTCGTCAGTCACCCCCACTCCCCGCCCTCTCCTCCAGTCTGATACTTTTTACGACTTACCGTGTAATTGCCATAGTTGTATGTGTAATTGCCATGACATATGAAACTAAGAAAGGAAACAAAATAATAAACGAAATATAAAATAAAAAAAAGATGGGAAAACGAGGATTTTGTCAGCCAGTGGCAAAACATGCAGACGGAGAACAAGAAAATATTTCGAAAAGGACCTGCATCAAGTCGTCCTCAGTGGTAAAAAAAAAACAAAAAAAAAACTAAAATCTAACCTTTCGAAATTTACCCGACAACGACAGAACAGACACCTGTTCTGTTTGAGTGTCTGTTCTGTCATTGTCGGGTAAACATGGAAAGGTTAGATTTTCGTTGGCTTTTTTCTTTTTTTTCTAGCACTGAAGACGACTTGGCGGAGGTCCTTGTCAAAATATTTGCTTGTTCTTCGTCTTCATGTTTTGCCACTGGCTGACAAAATCCTCGTTTTTTCACCTTTTTATATTTGATTTTTCATTCATTATTTTCTTTCCTCTCTTAGTTTCATATATCATGTATAGCCAGTATGGTCATAGAATGTATTACTGTGACTTGCTTTGACAAATTTAACACCCAACCCCCTTCCCCCCACTTTTTTATCCCGTAAGTAAATTCATGGCAGTTCTCTTGATCTGGTTGTAGGATTGCTAATAACTCCCAGATTATTGCAGTTAAATCGTCAATGAGAATGGAAATCCTACAACCTGACTGTCAATTTTAGAATTAATCATATCAAAAAGGTTTTGGTAGCAAACTACAAACAGGGTTCCGGGCTAAAATTAATTAATTAAAAAAAACCTTTTCCCCAAAACTAGTTTTTCAAAGAAAAGTAAAGAGCTCTATTAGGCCAAAAATAAGCAGAAATAAATTCAAGTAATCTTCCAAGCGTAAAACTACCACAGCTAAAAACTTCAATAAATAAATAAAACACAAAACAAACAGAAATTACAATGAATGACCGAGTCAAACTAAAAAAGAGCAAAAATTAATATGAGTAGGGCTGAAAACCCCCCTCTCTTCTCATTACCAGGACATAATTTTGCACTTTACTGAAAAAAAAAACAATCCCAATGCTAAAATGTTATTTCAAAAACAAATTTATGAGAGTCTTGAAAATTAGTTTGAAACCCCCTAAAAAGAGGTTTCGGATCGAAAAAAAAAACACCACTGAAATTGCCACGGCCAAAAACTCTGTACAGAAAAATTACTGTCCACTGGCATGAACAACAAGAAAGTTCACTTTTTTGCATGGATCCACTGATTTATCTTCCTTTTTTCCTTTCCCCTCCCTCCGCTGTTAGTTGTGTCTAGTAAAGCCGGAACCCCGGGGAATCAGGAAGCAGATTCACTAAAGCATAACA
The DNA here is from genome assembly GCF_049724085.1 of Artemia sp. Qi Xiang Cuo. Taxonomy (NCBI): domain Eukaryota; kingdom Metazoa; phylum Arthropoda; class Branchiopoda; order Anostraca; family Artemiidae; genus Artemia; species Artemia sp. Qi Xiang Cuo. Next base: position 103,572,517 of record NC_142794.1, on the reverse strand, counting down.
TCATATTCCAGAGAAGCACCTTTTCTGAAGATACGTGTACAAGGTCATATTCACGGAAAGGGTTAGGGGGTTTAACCCCTCCTCAGCCCCTCCAAAATATTTGTCCGACCGGTAATAACGTAATAAAAAGGCACAAAACATATTTTGATGCGTTTTTAAAGGTTTTTTGTAAACCCCCACCCCCGCACAAAAATCCTGGGCACGACCCTGTATGTGTTATATTATCTTGTCAAAAGATACTGTGGGTTATAGCATCTTGCATAGATAGATAGACAGATAGATAGATAGATATCTTGCATATGAAGATGCAGTTTTTTCTCAAAGAAATATGTTTTATTCTAAATAATAGGTTGTGTTACTTATCCTGCTTGCTATTTATATGTTGGAAATAACTTGACAACAAATCTTGAAAATGGTCGCATTACAGAACTTTGGATGGACGGGAAGGTGGAATTTTAGTCAAATGGATGGATAGAAAATGTGCGCTATCTTTTGATTTCTATAGGAGTGAAGCCATATTGACTGTCATCATTGTACAACTCAGAGTATTGACACGTGTCAATCAACTATTTCCATCAACATTCCATATAAATTTTAAATTAATTCCTTTAGGTATACTTAAGATACTGCAGATGAACGCTTTTGCCCACTGTGAATGCAAAAAGTGTGTTTTGATTTAGTTCAATATCCACCTCAATATAGCCTGATAGTCTCAACTTAATACTTTTAGCCGTCCCTGAGATATTTTAGATTCGTCCTCTTGAACGTTCGTATGTGCATAACAGATTTTGGTTCAGCTCGACATCCCCCGCAACTTGCCTTGAAAGTGCACTTCGACATGTACTTTTTATGCTCTGGATGCCCTTAGTTTCTTATGATTTATTTCGACATCCCCCTTCAACATACCCTGGAAGCTTCACCTTCATAAACCTAGCCGTTCCTTAGGTATTGGTACTAGACCTTCTGACAAACTCGGGTGTACGCATTGTCCTTCGGTTTAGTTAAACATCCCCCAGAACAGGGAAACGGGGTCTGTTGTATTACACCTCCCGTGGAAAAATACCCTGCGGAAGAAACCCTCGAAAAGATCCTCTAGTGAAAATACCCCAGATATATTCCCTGCGGAAAATTTACCCTGAAAAATTTCCCCACCTGACAATCCTCCCTGGGAAGTTCTTACAACACATAAGCTTTAGCAGCCAAAGGGGAATTATGCCTAATAAAAACAGGAGGAAAAAGTGATTCTGGGATGTTCTACATAGATTCCGAAATACATTTACAATTTATGGTGTAAAATCAAAAGCTCGTTGTAACGAGCCTGTCAGTAAGGAGCACCTCGGCCTAATAGTAACCGAAACTCTAAAAAAAGAATAAAAAAAATAGCATATCAAAAGGATTGACTGTTTATGCTGGTCCCAAATATAAAAAGTTCATTAGGTTTAATGTTAACCGCCAGAAACTACGAGCCTGAGAAAATTTTCCTGATTTTCAAAATATGTAGAATACACCACCAAAAAAAGTAGACGACCATACAGAAAACCGCACCGTTAGATTCAACACATCAGATGCCTCTACTGTGGAGATCTCAAGTTCCTTTCTACGAACAAGTGGAATTTTACATTTTTTCTGAAGAAGAATGATCACTGATATATGTTTTTTTTGTCCAGGGGGTCATTATTTTAAACCGATTTTCACGACCGGAAGGGGTAAACTAACATTCCGTAATATTGTTCTCAGAACGGGCTGCTTCAATTTTTTTATTTGGACAAATAGGCCAATGGAAATGGGCGATATAAAATCAGCGAAAGAAGATAAATCTTAGTTGGTAAATGTAAAAATTACGGGATTTGAATAGCAATATCACCCAAATCCAGGGACGTAGCCCTAGTATTTTTATTGGAGGGGAGGGCAAGAGGGGTCCATATCCGGATAGTCAAGGAGCATGGGCTATGTAAAAAAATTTTCTCGAATTATAGGGGACAAGTTTTCCCCTTGCCTCCCTCAAACAACGGTCCTTTCAACTGCATCCAGAAGTCCAAAAAGAGAAAAACATTGCAAGTTGATCTTCAAAAATTGAGAATTACTCTACGAATGTTTTATCGGGATGACAAAAATTATTCAAGATTACAAATTAAAATTCTATTTGAAAGAGCTTATGCTGTTGAAAAGCTAAAGTAAGAAATGCACTCTTGCCCTCGGTAATTCACTGCCTGATAAAGAATGACAGATAGCCGACGATTGTCCCGATTGGCCAACCGTCTAGGGCAAAATAGAAAGCGGGACATCCTCGAATGAGATGGAAGGATGTGGAAGGATAAATGGCAACTTCTTGGGAGGGTGTAAAGAGGGATAATAGATAAGAGCTGGTTATCTTCATTATTTCAGCCTTTGGAAAGCTCTAGGGACATCCTCCTGGGGGTTTTAAAAGAATCATGCTTGCAGAAGTAACTGCAACCTAGTAAACAGCGAATCACAGCCCGTAGTAACCAAAATTTAGAAAACTTGCGTTTTGAACAAAAACTGCTTAGTGAGAAAAATTGCCATCTGACACTGAATCAGGAATGGTAGCTATTGTTTCGGTTAATGTTAAAAGTAAAAGTTTATTGCGAAAACAAATTTATGGTAGTTTCAAAAAAGAGCCTGAAACCCCTTGAAAATGGTGTCAAATCAAAATTAAAAGTGTACCATTAGGATCACATTATCGGAAGCCCATGGTAGGACAATAACAGTCCTCCACCTTGAACACCAAGGAAAAACTCTTTTTTGCATGGATATCACTGCTATGTCTCCTTTTTTTTTCTTTTTTTTTCCACCAGGGCTAGTGAATGACCAGAACATCATAGAGAGGTGTGTAATGGCTCATTCGAACGAAAATTAAATTTGCTACTGGATTTTTTAAGTGAACAGAAAAATTCGAGTGCAGAAAAGCCCCCTCCCCGAAAGGCCCCCTCCCTCCAAAGTCATTCAATTAAAATTTTGAGATAACCAATTTGTTCAACATAGTTCAAAGGTCCAATATCAATGGTTTTGGTGATGATGTAGCCCTCTATAGTCCCTGGAGAGGGCTGTACGCTGAATCGGTATCGGGCGTATTGATATCACGCGTAACGGTATGGGCGTATTATTATTGGGTATATTGGTATCGCAGGCATCATAGACAGATTTGTAATACCTCATATATAAGATATTGCTCACATCTACGTCATTCCTATAAATTCCACCATCAGCATGTTCCAAATGGCAGTAAAAATTACACTTTTGGTGCCATGTCTCCTATTGTGAGAGGTCGAATGTTCATTGTCATGAAGCTCGGACAAGAAGAGAATTTGAGGTTCGTCACCTAGTTTTAAGTAGGACTTCTTTTTCAAAAAAAATGATAATTAATGCATAAATGTTTTTGCTTCGGGAACATGATGTTATGTGATTTTATTGGGTGTGAAATATTTATATAAGTATTTTTTTATGGTATACGGTTTCATCCTCCAACTTCTTATAGCACATATTTTTTTTTTTTTTCTTTTTTTTTTCTTTTTTTCCTTTTTGTTAGTAGCAAACCCTCGCAAGCAACACTTTTGGTTTGCTGGCGATTGATTTTGCCTCTAATATTTCATAATAAATTATTATGACTACAACTACTAATGAAAAAATACAAATGAATGTGCATTGTCAGTTTAATATACATATACAGATATTTAGTAATCAAAATGTTATTATTATTTGATTTATTAAAGTTATAAAAGTAAAAACATTTATATTTTTTCTGTAAAGGGCAAATTTTATTCTGGCCTTGGGAAGGCATATGGGTTTTGAGCCCAACTTGTGTTAATTTCTGCTCGTTTTGAGTTTGACTCGGTTATTTATTGTAACTTCTGTTCGTTTTGGGTTTCATTTATTTATCGATGCTGATTTGTGGCAGTTTCACGCTTGGTAGATTATTTGATTTTATTTTTGCTCTTTTTTTGTTTAATGGAGTTCTTTGCTTTTCTTTGAAAAACTTAATTTGTGGAAATTTTTTTTTTTAATTAATTTCTGTTTGTTTTATATTGACATAGTGTTTTCAGGGAAAAAGAAAATAATACATTAAATCTTAACGTTTTTTTTAAGACTTTATAGTTTTGCCTGCTATTTGTATGCGGGAGAAAAATTTTCAGCAATTTTTAGCAACATACAATCTTTTAAAAATCTGGACACAAATAGTAGTGTTTAATTTAGTTTCATACTTCCTCTAGTTGACCTGAAATGGAAAAATGGAAAAGAATCTGTTTACTTTCTTTGATAGCTTGGATAAACTTGCACTATTTTGATTTGGTTAAATTTTAGGAGCAGAAGTAATCCCGAAAGTTTGAACAAAATACCCTCAGTCGTTCTTGGGATACTGCTGAGATGCCTTATTGGAAATTAGCATTAACACAGTGCATTTTGATTTAATCTTGAGGCAACATTTAGTTTTTAAACATAATGAGCAAATGGGAGGATGGTTGTGGGAGGGTGGGCGCGGGAGGGGGATTAGCTGTCCTCCAATCACTTTTGACTATTAAAAAGGGCATCAGCCCTTTTTATTTTCAACCGAATGAGCCTTTTCGAAGTTCGCGCGACAACTCTTTCGATAAGAAGTGTCCTGGTCTAAACAACAACAACAACAAAAAATATTACATTATACCGACATCGATCTTTACTATAATAATGTCAAGCCTTCCAATCACTTTCAACTATCAAAAAGAGCACTAGGCTTTTCGATTTCCAATCGAATGAGCCCTTTTTGAAACGACAACGCTTTCTATAAACACATTATATGCCCCCAGGGCATAAATTATAACCCTTACCCTAAGGGCTGCTAGGGTGGTTGTCATCCTCTAAGACCTAAATTCAAGAACTTTCAACAACGTTAAACAAAATGGCTATCTTAAAGTTTTGATTGGATGTGTTTGGGGAAATGGTGGGCGTGAGAGGGATGGTAGTCATTCTCCGATCACTTTAAACTATTAAAAGTGGCACTAGCCCACTCAATTTCCAATCAAATGAGCCATTTTGAAGTTTCTACGACAAAACTTTCAATAAAAATCTTATATGCCCCCAGGGCATAACTTACAACCCTTGCCGTGAGTGCTGAGGGGGGGGGTGTCATTTTCAAAAATCTAATTTCAGAAACTTTCTATTACGTTGAAAAAAAATGGCTATCTGAAAATTTTGACTAAAGGTGTGTTTGGAGGAATGGTGAGACTGAGAGGGGGGTTAATTACCTTCCAATAACTTTCGACTACTAAAAAGGGCACTAGCCCTCTCAATTTCCAATTGAATGAACCCCTTTTGAATTTCTACGACTACTCTATCTATAAGAACCTTATATACCCCCAGGGCAGAACTTACAACCTTTGCCCTTGGGGCTCCTGGGGGTTTGTCATCCTTGAATACATAATTTCCAGAACTTTCAACTACGTTGAACAAAATGGCTATCTCTAAGCTTTGATTGATTGTTTTTGGGGAAATGTTGGGCGTAAGAGGGGGGTTAATTTCTCTCCACTCACTTTTGACTATTAAAAAGGGCAATTTTATTTTCCAATCAAATGAGCCCTTTTTGAAAGTTTTAAAACAAATTTCTATATAAACCTTATATGTCCCCAGGGCATGACTTACAACCCTTGCACTGCGGGCTTTGAGGGGGTTATCATCGTAAAATACCTAATTTCCAGAACTTTCAACTACGTTGAACAAAATGGATATCTCAAAATTTTGATTGGATGGGTTTGGGAAAATGGTGGACGTTAGTCACTATCCGATCACTTTAAACTATCAAAAAAGGCACTAGACCTGTCAATTTCCAATTGAAAGAGCCCTTTTGAAGTGTCCGCAACAACGCTTTCAATAAAAACTTTATATAACCCCCCGGGCATAACTTACAAACCTTACCCAAAAAGGGCTGTGGGGGGAGGGTTTTTCATCCTTAAAGACCTAATTTCCAAAACTTTCAACTACATTGAATAAAATGGCTACCTAAAAATTTTGATTAGATGTGTTTGGGGGAAAAGTGGGCGTGAGAGGGGGGTTAATTGCCTTCAAATCACTTTCGACTATTATAAAGGGCACTAGCCCTTTGAATTTCAAATAGAATGAGCCCTTTTTCAAGTTTCGACGACAAAGATTTCAATAAAAACCTTATATGCCCCCAGGGCATAACTTATAACCCTTGCCCTGCAGACTGTGGGGGGAGTGTTCGGCTCAAAAGTATAATTTCCTGAACTTTGAATGTCGTGGGACAAATTGGCTATCTCAAAATTTTTATTAGATGTCTTTGGGGAAATGGTTGGCGTGGAAGGGGTGTTAATTGCCTTCCTATCACGTTCGACTACTAAAAAGGGCACTAGTCATTTTAATTTCCAATCGAATGCCCTTTTTGAAGTTTCTAAGACAATGCGTTCTATAAAAACCTTATATACCCCCAGGGCATAAGTTATAATTCTTGCCCTGAGGACTGTGGGGGGTTCTCATACTCAAAGACCTAATTTCCAGAACTTAAAACTACGTTGAATAAAATGGCTATCTCAAAATTTCGATTGGATGTGTTTAGGGAAAGGGTGGGCGTGAGAGGGGATTTAGTTGCCCTCCAATCACGTTCGACTGTTAAAAAGGGCACTACCCCTTTGAATATCCAATCGAATGAGACTTTTTTAAAATTTCTACGACAATACCTTCTATAAGAACCTAATATGCCCCCAGGGCATAAATTAAAAAACTTTCCCTGAGGGCTGTGGGGAGAGTCCTCCTCAAAAATATAATTTCTATCTGGAAATCAACTACGCTGGACAAAATGGCTATCTCAATATTTTGATTGGATGTGTTTCGGGAAATAGTGGGCGTGGAAGGGTTATTAGTCGCCTTTCAATCACTTTCGACTATTAAAAAGGGCACAAGCCACTCCAATTTCCAATTGAATGAGCCCTTTTCGAAGTTTCAACGACAACTTATTCGATACGAAGTGCCCTGCTCTAAAGGAAAAAATAATAAATAATACAATGTGCCTACATCGTTCTTATATGCCCCCAGGGCATAACTTAAGACCGTTGCCCTGAGGGTTGTGTGCCAGGAGTAAAAGGCGATATATTTAAAATACAGGATTCTTTCCTTCTAAAGATGATTCGGGCAGAAATTAAACGTCCCCTAATTGAGTTCAAATACCGCTTCCAAGAGTCTAAATTCTTAATCAGCAAAAAGAGAAATTACATTCTAGCTTCAGTCAAACAACGACGCTAGTCGTTCGAATTTCACTAAGATAATTAGTAGCAAAAAAATGCTAAGTACGATATTTCTAAGGAAGTTTAAATGGCAAAAAAAAACTGTGTGAACTCTAAATCATCTGAAAAATCTTAAAGAGATTATTGGACGAGGATTCGCTTCCTTGGGTCACGTGGGCCAATGACGAGCAGTTCTCATGGCGCAGGACTGAAAACCTATATTTGATGGTGGCGTAGAAGTGTTTTTTAAGATTATTAACAGATCAGAGTTAAGATCATTCAGACAAAATTCTTATACTGTTTCATCTCGGTCACCATTATTGTCATTTGAAGCGACCTATTGCTGTGTATCTAAACATGTAAGTTCAATAAATCTATTGTCTTTTTATCTGTGTTTATTTCATTTTATATGTCTGGATCTAGTCTGATAATAGGCAATAGTTCGCATGTCTCTAAGGTAGCACTCCCAAGGGAATCAGATCTCCAGATAGCTCGAGAAAAAAGAGGCCACATTTATATGTCTACATATTCAATTTTCCTCATTAGTTGAGAGCGCCGCTAGCCTAGTTGACACAATCTCCAGCGCTATAAGCTGCGCTATCGGAGAAATCTCTATCGCCACGAATAGCAAACCTTCTATCGGTACAAATGACGCGAGTCGGAAATTGGAGAAAAACTACAAACTAACTAGACTATTAAAACTTTGCAGTTTAAATTTGATTGTTGGGAAGAACACAGACATACAAACAAAGTGGTTAGTCATAGTGCCGCTAAACTACTATAGGAAAACCCTCATATTTAATCGGAGATAATAGCCTCCCCCAAAATAAATTATGTAAAAATTTAAGTTGATATAAACGCAAAAAAAATGGAAAATCTCAGTGAGTTATTAATAGTACAAAAGTTAGTCGCAAAAAATATAGATTGCAAAATCTATACCAGAGTACAATGATCAGTCAGATATTGACGAATTTAATATCCAATTGACCCAGTTTGTACAACTAACAAAAACAGATGTTGGAGCGTTAAAAGACATGCTTTTACTACGATTAAGAGGCCAGGCCTTAACTTTTCTAAAACAGGTCGAACATTCCATAGGCAATAACGCCAATTTGCCAATAAATACGGTTGGTGACTTGTTAAAAGCATTCAAAGAGAGATTCATAGAAACCAGTTCAATAAATAAATTAAAACACGGAGTAGTGAACTTTGATTTTTCACAAAATATACGAGAATACCTGGATAATATACGCATTTCTGTAGAAGCAAAATACGGAAGTGGTTCTGGGCAACTGTATGAAAAAGTCATACTAAATACCTTTTTGCAAGGGCTACCCCCAAAACTATATAGAGTAGTAATATCCAAAAATATTCAGATGCTGGATCTCGCAGTTCAGGAGGTAGAACGATTAATCGAAGTTGATAAAATGGTTTCTAATCATAGTAATGCAAAAATAAATAGCTTAGACGACTCAAACGCGAACCTAGTCTTCAAGGGCGATCAGGCATCCCCCAATTTCTTTTCAAGGGATAACTCCCCAGTGCCAAAAAGAAATAAAATGCCAGAACCCGCTAGGCAGAAAACAGTACGTTTTCAGCCCATTAACCCTACGATAAATAGGTGGTAAAATTATAAACGTGTTGGTCACATAGCAAGACATTGCACCTATGTTCCCAATTCCATACAGATAATTGCTGTCGGTAATACGCAGGATCACGACAATCATTTGCTCAGAAGAACAAATTTTAGCAAAGGTCGTGCAACAGGCTATAGCCAGGGGGGATTGCGCCAATCAGTACCTTATAATGCGTACCAACCAAATTTGTATAACCCTCTCCCCAACAGGCAAATTAATTATCGGTTTGAAAACCCAAATACTCGCCAAGGCCAATATAATGCGAGAATGCAATATAGAAATCATGAAAATTTGCCGATGAGAAATGAAAATTTTACAAGCCAACGGCACTGGCAGTCAGCGCCAGCAAACGGCACTGACACGAGACATCCACGTTACCATAATAATACATGGCGAAGACAGGCAGACGTAAATCATTTAAATATGCTTACGGAACCCAATACGTCTGAATATCTATTACGAGCACCAACGCATGAAATAAATCCCCAGGGAAACGTTTCGGCCCCTCAGAAACATAAGTTGGACCCAGAGGGTTCCAGTAATATTTAATAGGTCCAAGACAATTCTAGTGCCTTTTTCTAGTGATATTAAAAAGAAATAACATATATTTAGCTATTTTTGTGAAGAAAATGTTTATTCTAAGGCTTTGATCGACTCAAGTGATAAAATTGGTATAATAAACTCTTGCGTATTCAATTTGTCCCCTCTTCCAAGTAAATGACAGGGGACCCCCAATAATCACAATTTAATAAGTGTGACAGGTCATAAATCAAATGCAAAAGGGTCAATTTGGCTAAACTTAAAAAGAGACAATAGAACGTTCATGACAAATTTTATTATATGTGATAATTTCCCATATGAAGCTATTATAGGGGCAAATTTTCTAAGATCTAATAGAATACTATTAGACGTAGCCAACGAGAAGCTTGTCTACCCAGCTAAGGTAGGGGAAGAAATTTCTACCTTAAGAAATCGTAATAGAGGTTACGAAGACAACATAACAGTAAACAAAATTTCTGGTGGCATAATGTTGCAGTATTTTGAACCCCGTGTCTCGCAAAGATATGGCATAATTGGAAATTTGTTCAATTATCCTGAGAGATATTGCAGAAATGAAGTAAATTTAAATAATAATAGTATTGAATCTGCGAAAATAAAAATAGGAGATATGCGACAGTACAGATCAAATGAAATTAAGAAAATAGTGGAATTGTGGAAAAACATAGTAAAACCCAACGTGACACCACAAGATGCCGCAATGGCGCAGCATAGCGCCAGTATGAATCTAATAAACAATGAAAATGAAGAGAAATATTACGGATTTGCGATAAGGAAAACAAAAATCCCTCCCAAAACGATGCAAAAACTTCAAATATCACAGATGATTGAACCAGTAATTAGCAAATCAGAAATATGGTTTGCGACACCGTCTGAAATACCTGAAAATCTGTTATGTGAGGAACAGATTATATCTTATGACAAAGGGGAAGGTTTTATTTGGGTAACCAATAACCATGAAAATGATACAATTACAATTAAAAAGGGGACGTGTTTAGTTCAAATCCAGGTTTTAACGGAGAATGATTTAAATTCATGGGAAAATTCTAAAAGAAACCTAGTTAATGGTATAAAAACTTCAAATAACGAATATCCTTTAACTAAATCACAATTTTTAAACAAATTTAATATGGATCATATTACGGACTTGGAACTTAAGAAAAAATTATGCGAATTATTATGTAATTTAAAGTATGTATTATCTGTATCTTAAGATTATATCAGTCTAATACAATGTTATTAACATTCAATTTTAACAACCGGTAATCCCGTAGAAAACAGCCATATCGTGTGCCACATAAGCATAAAGAGTGGTTAAAAAATAAAATCCATGAATTAGAAAAAACGAAATTATACGCCCAAGTAGAAGTCCATATAGCGCACCAGTGATCTTAGTACCAAAAATGAATGGAGATCTTAGACTCGTAGTAGATTATAGGGCTCTCAACAAACAAGTAGTTAGCGATAAATTTCCTCTACCAAGAATAGACGAAATTCTTGACTCAATTTCAAGCTCAATCTCAATTTCAAAATTTTTACCTCTTTGGACCTTACCCAAGGTTACAACCAAGTGAAAATAGCCAAAAAGGATGTCCATAAAACTGCATTTTCAGCATCCGAATATGGTTCTTATGAATACTTGAGAGTACTATTTGGGCTTAAAACAAGTTCAAGCGCGCTATGTAGACCCCTATTGCACCTTTTAAGAGGATTAACGAATATAATTCATTTTGTTGATGATATTATCTGCGTGGGGGAAAACACTGAACAACACTTAGCAACGTTAGCTAAGGTGTTCGAGAGGTTCAGACAAGGCAATTTAAAATGCTGGCCTGAGAAAGTAAATTTATTTCAATCTAAAATTAAATTCTTGGGAGTAGTAGTAACCCAGGGAGAGATATCCCCAGACCCTGATAAAATAAAATGTGTTGAAAACCTCAAACCCCCCAAAACTATGAAAGAATTAAGGGGAATTTTAGGACTTACTGGCTACTTTAGAAAATTCGTACGCAATTATGCCCAAATTGCGAAACCCCTCACAGAATTAACTAAAGGGAATTCTCATAATGTTACCTGGTCCCAGGAAGCTCAAACTTCCCTAGACCGTCTCAAAAAGGCACTCACTTCTGAACCAATTTTATCACTCCCTGATTTCGAACACGGAAAATTCATCGTTACCACTCATGCTAGTTCAAAAGGCATAGGAGCTATACTTTCGCAAATAATCCCGGTAGAAAAGCCTAACCCTCTACAGGGAACACCCAAACAAATAGAAAAAGTTATATGCTATTCAAGTAAAACTTTATCAAAAGGCGAAAGTAGTTATTCAGCCACAAACTTAGAATTATTATCCATTATCTACCACTTGGACAAATTTAGACATTACTTAATTGGTGGAAAATTTATATTACGATCAGACCATAAAAGCTTGCAGTACTTGCGCACATTTAAAAACCCCACGGGCATTCTAGCTAGATGGATTATGAAAATCCAAGACCTAGATTACGAATTTGAACATTTAAAGGGAAAACAAAACACAGCTTGCGACTTTTTAAGTAGATACCCAGATAATATTCCGCCGGAAGCTGAGGAAAATGAAGTTAACGCCATAATTGCTAAGAGCAATCATGGATATAAGAAAAACAAAGTCAAAGACGCAGAAAAAGAAAATAAGATTAACTATTGTCCCTTGTCTTTGGAAAATATAAAAAGAAAGCAAAAAAGGACGAAATGTGTGTAGCACTAATTGATTATTTTGTGAATGATAAGGCGTTACCGGATAAATTCAAAACTCTTAGAAAGGAAATAGATAATTTTTACTATGACCTCGATGAAGAAATACTGTGTAGAATTTTGACTACTGAGACAAATAGAAACCAAACCTCGATAATACCTGTGTTACCACAAAACTTGATAGGGCCTGCATTTGAATATTATCATTCGGACACAGGTGGACATTTAGGAGTTATGAAAACGTTCCATAAGTTAAAACAATACTTTTACGTACAATCGGCACTGACAAAATTTAAAGAATTTGTAAGTACATGCGAAGCATGTAATTTGAGAAAAATCCCCCCAGCTTATCCAAATCCTCCAATGGGAAGGGTCCCGGTAGCTAAGTACCCCTTCGATATTATCTCATTTGACCTATACAGAACAAGTGGAGGCTTACCTGTTTCTAGCAGAGGCCATACTTGTATTCTTTCTATTGTAGATCATTTTTCCGGATTTAACTTTGCAAAATAATTGAGAAATCATTGTTCGTAGAACAAAAGTAAGGAATTTTAAGAATAATTGTTAAAATTCGTCAATACCAATAAAATTTGTAATGACACTTGGAGAACTTTCGATGCAAAAGTTACAATAGATATAATGATTTCCCTGAATATGGAGAGAATGGTGACAGCGCCTTACTATACACAAGCTAATGGCAAAATAGAAAACAGAAATAAAGTATTCTCGAACGTTCTAATTATTTATACGAAAGACAACCGGAGTGACTGGGATAAATTCTTACCTTTCTTAATTAACGTAATCAACATTGCTTATTCCAAAACAACCAAAGAAAATCCATTTTTTTTACTTTTTAGTCGAGATTTTAGAGACCCATATGATGAAATTATTGAGTCTCGGTAATATTATAACGACTGAAAAGATTATACAGAAGAATTCATAAATAGGATAAGCAAAACTTATAAAATAGTTAGGCAAGAGTTGGAAAAAAGTAAAATAAACCAAGAACTAAGAAACCAACCCAAAGTTAAGGGGAATATAGATTTCAAAGTGGGAGACTTCGTTTACCTAAAGAACGAGGCAAAAACGGAAGGAAAAAAACTTTCCAACAAATATTCTGGACCGTACAGAATATTCAAAAAGTACGATAACGAAAATACTTTTAAAATGGAAAACCCCGATAGTGGAAGAACTTACAAGGCGCATGTTAGCCGAATAAAAAGAGCCAAATTTCCAGAGATGGGTATCACAGCCTCCTCTACTGATTCGTCAGATTCGGAAAATGGACCCCCTAAATCAAGATTGGCAGAGCTAAAACCCTTTAATTTCAAGCAAGACTATTTTGAGAATGACAGTGATCTGGAAAATTTTAAAGAATTTTTAACTAGAGAAAATCTTGTTATTAAAGAAAAAAAATCCCTATCACCACTAAGAATAATAACGACTAAAATCCGAAAAATTTATTCATCGGCAGGTGTAGGAGATTTAGAATATACAATATGTCCTAATACCCTATCCTTCTCCTCTAGAATTTTAACCACAAGGCCCCCCAAAAGATTTCCAGACGATATTGTTTCCCCTGCAACACCAATAGAAAGGCCCCTGTCTTTACAGAAAGAATTAAACAGAGCTGTAGAAACCCCCGGCATTTCTGTAAAGAAAACTCCTCTCAAAGATTTAATTAAAACAAACCTTCGAGAAGCTAAGGATTTAATTAATTTACCCATAAAAAAGAGTCAAAGTACATTGCCCGAGACTAAAACTCCCGAGGATGACCAGCAAGGTCAACATCATGATATAACTGTGTCCATGGTCAAATCTGAAAAGTGGACTTCATGGAGGGAAACCTTTGTGCAAAGAATGCCCCATCCCCCTGAAGACATGGCCTTCAAACAATGGAAGAACCTCGCAAAAACTATTGATTCCTCCCAAACCTCTCAAGAATCTTTCAAATCTCCTGGGTTTAAGACTCAAAATAAAGTCTTAGGGAATAAACCTTTCGCGTCCAGAGGAGTAGAAATTTACGAAGGAATGGCAGGTGATACCTCAAAAAGTGCCACCTCTGAAAGTTCCGATCCGAATTTCTCGTTAAGAAGCTCCGAAGAATCCGACGGCGAATCAGACCATATAGTAGCTAAAGAAATAGGAAAATCTAGGCCGACCTCAGCAGCCGCAAACGGGAAACAAACGAAATTGAAAGTGCAATAATTTTTTAAAAAAGAAAAAAAAAAATTTTACCTTATTTCGCTACACAAACCCAAAAAGAAAAAACCACAAGAAACAGAGGAGAAAATAACGACACAGTCAGGTAGAACGGTTAAAAAACCTGACAGATGGAAATATCCCTAGCTAATGTAAAGACAAATTTCAAAGTAATAAATTTAACAGTGTGCAAGTAAAGTTAACCAAGTCAATATTAATAAAAAAAATACAAATGATGTCAAAACATTGGTGATCAGAGAGAAAGGCTCGAAGTAGGAAGCTCGTGATCGACTGAGAACGACAAGTGGTGTTGGGCCATGTCTTGTGGGAAGCCTGGGGAGGAACTCAAGGCCCATGATTGTTTTTTGTAATTTTTTTTGTAAACGATCGTAGGAAGGGATATTTCTCAGTCCTTCAAGTGTAAGAAATTAGTATTTTTATGGCAATCAGGGCCAGTCAAAACAATACTTAAAGGTTGAATAGAAACTTCTGTGAGCTAGTTAAGTTTTCGTTTTTGGATCAGAATGCTTTGAAAGAGAAACAGAGAGTTTACTTTCTTATAGCTCCGAGGCGAAAAAAAAGCTTTTTAATTTCATTATATAATATCTATGACGTATGCTGTCCTACAGCTGTGTTAAACATTACTTTCAAAGAGAAACAAAGGCATTAATGTCTTTAGCTCCTTGGCGAAAAATTTAATTTCATTAGTTTATATCTATGACGTATACAATAACAGAGAGATCACTGTTCTATAGTTCTGTGACAAAAATGTTCTTTAATTTCATTGGTTTATCTATGACATATTTTGTGCTCTAATTTTTGTGACATATTTTCGCAAGTCAGTCACGATTATATCTTACCTATACTGACTCAGGTCTCCCTCGGATTTTATATGAAAAATCTACCCATGTCCTAACTAAGATGGATATTATCCAAAACAAGAAATTATCAGTACAGAAACGTCTAATTATATGAAATATTTTGTCTTAGTGCAGATTATAATCATTTTATTTTATATGATATAAATATATCATATTTATTTATTTAGTGCTGAAGGATTTACTCAAACAAAAGCCTTCTATAAAGATATTGATGTCAGTTCTTCATTAAGCTTATGTTCTTTTTCAAGCATCAACTGGAATACAGGCGGTCATGCTTCGAACCCCTCATTTAATTACCTTATTCGAAAAGTGAATATGAGGCACCAATGTTAACTTGTAATTACGGAAAAATCCTAAGACCAATAAGACGAAAACCAAGAAAAGAACACGGGGAAACAGCTGAGGTTAAACCCGGAACCCCATGAGAACGTCTAAGCCTAGAAATAGGGAGGACATTAGAAGACGAGTGGGTAGAGAGGTCTCCACTCGTCCTTGCTATGTCTTGTTCCCTCATTGTAGATCCGTTTACGTAAAACCGTGTGGTTATGAAGCCGCAACATGTATTTCTTATACAGTACTGACTTGCGTGAACAATGAAGGCATGAAATAAGTTGTAAAATTAGACCTCAAAAATTAACCATGTAACATAGACTCTGTTTAAATGATCGTTTTAAACCTAATGAACTAAGTGCTGAAAGAAGTTAAAATAAAGTGTATTAATATTTTATAAGAAACTTCTATGTATTGAACTTCCCAATGGGAACAATTATAACCCAATTAATGCGTGAATTATTGTATGTGTATCTACTTCAAACAACATGTGATTCTGCCTCGCTACTTTTGTTACAGGAAGTAAATGGCAAATTGGTTATTGAGCATTACAATGAGCTGCCCAGTACAGATACGACCCAGTAGCATCTATTTTCATCATATCTCAACCAACGAAGAGCACTAACCATAACTCCAGGCAACTTTCATCCCAACTTCGTCTACGAGAACAACAGTTACCCTTGATCGTTGTTTCTTCGACTATGAACCATATTACGCATCAGGTAACACTATATTTGAACCTCAGTATCAAGTGCTTTAACGAAATATATAATCACATAAATGCTGAGAACCCCATCGATCAGAACAAGATAAACGATATTTATCGATAATTGAAGTTAAAAGATATTCAAAGAAAAGTGAAAATATTTGAAACTTAAGATAAAGATAATCTTAAGCTTAATTCTGAGAGCCATATCGATCAGCACAAGATAAACAATATTTAAACATATTTGAAGTTAAATGATACTTAAAGACATTTGAAGATATTTTAAACTGAAGTTAAAGAAAATTTGAAGTTTAATTCTGAGAACCCCATCGATCAATACAAGATAGACGATATTTAACGACATTTGAAGTTGAATGATATTTGAAGATGTTTGAAGTTGAACTTAAATACAATATATTAAGAGAGTCACTATAGTATGACGACAACCCGTTTCAAAGGGCACAAATGAACTATTTTACGCGAGAATACATCCTCTATGTGTCTCAAAAATCCTAAAAGTGATATGCTGAGAAGAAAAACACCAACACCTGTAGTGGGAAGAATCATTTCCCAGTTGACTATTAGGGAAAACTTACCGTGTAAAGACAACTAGACTCGAACTGTTCCATGAAGAAACCATAGCGTAAATGCTTCAAAATCTTTGCCACGACAAAAGGAGTGAAGGACAGTAATTTACAACAGAAGGGTGTAGTACACTAAGGACATGAAAGGTGATGAATAGATGTGAAGCTACATGTGTTACTTCCTAATAACTTTGACAATTCAAAAATCCCAATAGTGAAAGTGTTTTAATGTTATCAGTGAATATGATGAACCCAATATTGTATGTTATAAATCATTCATGTATGTACCACAAGTAGAATTAGGTGTAATATTATCATGTTATTCATTTAACGTAGTGTAGATAGTATGTAGTACGTCATATAGACAGCAAAATAAAAAAAAACTTATGTAAAAGTAGAATAGCCCCAACTTTGTTGGAAATGTAAAAGTAATCAGTGCTAGATATAGAAAAAAAAATCCTTAGTATAGTAGCTAACCTAGAACCATAAATAATTTTAGTCCGGTAGATGAATTTTAGATAGGGATGTAGAATAAAATAAGAAAAATAATTGAAAAATTTTAAGCACTCCTAATAAGCAGTTACTAATGAGGGGGCGTCATTAATTGTTGGGAAGGGTGATGTGTGCAAGAAGTAAAAGGCGATATATTTAAAATACAGGATTCTTTCCTTCTAAAGATGATTCGGGCAGAAATTAAACGTCCCCTAATTGAGTTCAAATACCACTTCCAAGAGTCTAAATTCTTAATCAGCAAAAGAGAAATTACATTCTAGCTTCAGTCAAACAACGACGCTTGTCGTTCAAATTTCGATAAGATAATTAGTAGTAAAAAAAATGCTAAGTACGATATTTCTAAGGAAGTTTAAATGGCCAAAAAGAAAACTTCTTGAACTCCTAAATCATCTGAAAAATATTAAGGAGATTATTGGATGAGGATTCACGTCCTTGGGTCACGTGGGCCATTGGCGGGCAGTCCTCATGGCGCAGGACTGAAAACCTATGTTTGATAGTGGCGTAGAAGTGTTTTTAAAGATTATTAACAGATCAGAGTTAAGATCATTCAGACAAAATTCTTATACTTTTTCATCTCGGTCACCATTATTGTCATTTGAACCGACCTATTGCTGTGCATCTAAACATGTAAGTTCAATAAATCTATTGTCTTTTTATCTGTGTTCATTTCATTTTATATGTCTGGATCTAGTCTGATAATAGGCAATTAGTTCGCATGTCTCCAAGGTAGCGCTCCCAAGAGAATCAGATCTCCAGATAGCTCGAGAAAAAAGAGGCCACATTTATATGTCTACATATTCAATTTTCTCCCATTAATTGAGAGCGGCGCTAGCCTAGTTGACACAATCTCCAGCGCTATAAGCGGTGCTATCGGAGAAATTTCTATCGCCACAAGTAGCAAATCTTTTATCGCTACACTTGTGGGGGAGTGTCCTCCTGAAAAATATATTTTCTACCTGGAAATCAACTCCGCTGAACAAAATGCCTATCTCGAAATTTTGAATGGATGTGTTTGGGGGTACGACGGGCATGGGGGGGGGGCTAGTTGCCCTTCAATCACTTTTGACTATTAAAAAGGGCGCTAGCCACTCCGATTTCCAAACGAATGAGCTCTTTTTGAGTTTTTACGATAACACTTTCTATAAACACCTTATATGCCCCAGTGGTTGTCATCCCCTAAGAAATAATTTCCAGAACTTTTAACTACGTTAAACAAAATGGCTATCCCAAACTTTTGATTGGATGTGTTTGGGAAAAGGGTGGGCTCGAGAGGGCTTTAGTTGCTGCCCCATCACTTTCAACTAATAAAAAAAGCGCTAGCATTTTCAATTTCCAATCAAATGAGGCTTTTTGGAGTTTTTAGGACAATGCTTTCAATAAAAGCGTTACATGCCCCCAGGGCATAACTTACAATCCTTGCCCTGAGGGCTGGGGGGGGGGGGGTGTCAACCGCAAAGACCTAATTTCCAGAACTTTCTACTACGTTGAACACAATGGCTATCTGAAAATTTTAATTGGATGTGTTTGGGGGAATGGTGCGCGTGATAGGGTGGTTAGTTACCCTTCAATGACTTTCGACTATTAGAAGGAGCACTAGCCCTCTCCATTCCCAATTGAATGAGCCCCTTTTGAAGATTGTACAACAACTCTATCTATAAAAACCTTATATGCCCCCAGGGCATAACTTACAACCTTTGCCCTGGGAACTCTGGGAGGTTTGTTATCCTTAATTAAATAATTTCTAGAACTTTCAACTACGTTGAACAAAATAGTTATCTCTAATCTTTGATTGAATGCGTTTGGGGAAATGGTGGATGTGAGAGAGGGGGGGGGTCAATCACTCTCCACTCACTTTCGACCATTAAAAAGGACAATTTCAATTTCCAAACAAATGAGCCCTTTTTGAAATTTTTGCAACAGCTTTCTATATAAACCTTATATACCCCCAAGGGATAACTTACAGCCCTTGCACTGAGGGCTCTGAGGGTGTTATCATCCTAAAAAGCTTAATTTCCAGATCTTTCGACTTCGTTGAAAAAAAGGCTTATCTAAAAATTTTTATTGGATGTGTTTGAGGAAAAGGTGGGCATGAAAGTGGGGTTAGTTGCACTCAAATCACTTTCGACTAATAAAAGGGCACTAGCCCTTTGAATTTCAAATCGAATGAGCCTTTTTTGAAGTTTCTACGACAACGCCTTCTATAAAAACTTTATATGCCCCCAGAGCATAACTTAAAACCCATGCTCTGAAGGCTCTGGGGAAGTGTCCTCCTCAAAAACATAATTTCTATCTCGAAATCACCTACGCTGAACAAAATGGCTATCTCAAAATTTTGATTGGATGTGTTTTGGGAAGTGGTGGGTGTGGAAGGGGTGTTAGTTGCCTTTCAATCACTTTTGACTATTAAAAAAGGCGCGAGCCACTCCAATTTCCAATTGAATGAGCCCTTTTCGAAGTTTCTACGACAACTTCTCCGATAGGAAGTGCCCTGCTCTAAAGGAAAAATTGTGCCAACATCGTTCTTATATGCCCTCAGGGCATAACTGAAAACCCTTGCCCCAAGGGTTGTGGGGGAGTGTCCTCCTCAACAACATGTTTTCTATCTGGAAATCAGCTACGCTGAACAAAATGGCTATCTAAATAGCCTGATTGGATGTGTTTGGGGGAATGATGGGCGTGAGGGGGGGGGCTAATTGCCCTCCAATCACTTTCTACTATTAAAAAGGGCACTAGCCCTTTGAATTTCCAATCGAAGGAGTCTTTTTTGAAGTTTCTACGACAACGCCTTCCATAAAAACCTTATATGCCCCCAAGGCATAACTTACAACCCTTGCCCTGAAGAACTTTCAACTACGTTGATCAAAAGGGTTTTCTCAAAATTTTGATTGGATGTGTTCGGGGAAATGGTGGACGTGGAAGGGGTGTTAGTTGCCTTTCAATCACTTTCGACTATTAAAAAGGGCACAAGCCACTCCAATTTCCAATTGAATGAGCCCTTTTCGAAGTTTCTACGACAAATCCTTCGATACTAAGTGCCCTGCTCTAAAGAAAAAAAAATAATGCATTCAACAGCGTTCCTATATGCCCTCAGGACATAACTTAAAACCCTTGCCCGAAGGGTTTTGGGGGAGTTTCCTCCTCAAAAAGATATTTTCTATCTGGAAATCAACTACGCTGAACAAAATAACTATCTTAAAAGTTTGATTGGATGATATTGGGGGAATGATGAGCGTGGGGGGGGGGCTAGTTGCCTTCCAATCTCTTTCGACTGTTAAAAATCGCACTAGCCACTCCAATTTCCAATCGAATGAGCCCTTTACGAAGTTTCTACGATAACTCCTTCGATAGGAAGTGCCTGGGTATGGAAAAAATAATACATTGTGCCAGACATCGTTCTTTGCTTAGGCAGCGCTATTGCGCTGCCTCTCATTACCAATACCCTCTTACTCTTAAAAAAAAACTTTACTCTACAATACCCTCTTACTCATACTCTTAAAAAGGCCACAAGAACTTTTTATTTCCAATCTAATGAGCCCCCTCCATGGTGTTCACGACAATTTCTTCTATGTCAAGTGGCTTGGTGAAAAAAAATAGAGAGAGCACATTTCGTTTTTTGTTAGGCAGCACTTTTGCGCTGTCTCCGACTAGACGCAACACCTTCCAAAAATTAACTCTCGTGGACAATTGAAAAAAGAAGAAGAAAATGAGATACATCATTGTCACCCCCACAAACATTGATTTTGCTTCTTTTTCAAAATGGATCAAACCTCTTTTTCAAAGTTCCCAAGAGTTAGTTTTTCCTAAGAAACCTCTAGTTAAAATAACTTATATAATATTCAAGGCTGCATGCAGAGGGGGGGAGGGGTAGGCGGGTTTGAACTTGCATCTCCGAAATTTTCGTCCGACTCGTAGAAACGTAACAAAAATGCATAAAAAACAAACTTTTGATCTGTTTCTAATTTTTTTCAACCCCTTTCACTAAACGAAAATCCTAGATACGGCCTTGATAATAGTTATTATTTTAAAATCAATTTAAGCAAAAACCCTTCCTCATTAGAAAATTTATTTCCAAGACACGTTTTCAAACTTTCAGTTATTATGATTCGCTCTTTACTAGGCTGAAGCTATTGCTACAATAATGATGCTTGGGAGTGTTTTGACAAAATTAATAAATCCAATACTATAGTATACGGCTTCACCCCCCTAAACCTTTGTGAAATGTCTTCCCTATATTCAAATTTTATTCGAGCAATAGGACCTGCCTTATTTAACCTGTTCCATAACAAAACAATATTCGATAAATCTTTTCAAATTTCATAAAAGGATGACAATCTATGCCCAAAAAGGCTTAACCGAGGGGATAAAGAAATATGACATGATTATTCCAATTCTTAACTCGATCAGCCCAGAATTCAGTCAATCGTGAAATATCTCATATTACTGACATATGGCTCAAAAGGACTTTTTACAAAAAATCAGTCACCTAATTTAGAAAGTGCGCAAACTGTCCAAAAGCCGCGTAAATCTGCTCATTGAACTGAAACGATCTCTAGAGAAGGGCGGAGCAGAGTAAATGATTTCATTTAGACAGATAGCTCAAAAGACCCAAATGCAGGACAATACTGATAGTATCAAAAGCTTATAACAAAAGCTCGTCTCAGATTACTACTAGATGTCTAAAACTTTTGATAGTAAATAGGGAGATAACAAGAATCGAAAGCACAGCGTGGAGGCGCGAACACAATAGATTTGACACTAAAGACACGATTTTACCTGAATCCAAGGTTTGACCGCAATCAAACAACAAGCCCAACCACTTGAACATTATAAATAACATCAGAAGAAATAATATTGCATCCTTCTCCTCCTTTTAGTTTGTCCGGTTTTGTTTCATTAATAAGAAAATTAAAAACACAAATTGTGTGAACAGGTTGAGCACACTTGTTTGTTTGAAAAGAGACTGAAGAAGTATTTTTAAATGAGGAAATACAGTGTGTTCATTTTTTTTTATTTTGAAGTAAGGTTTTTTGGCGGGGAGAATTTAATTCATTTAGATTTTTTTTTTGAAAAAGATATGATAAGAGTGAGTATTTTTGTTTTTATATAATTTTGTGGTTGATTGAGAGTTAAAAAGTTGCATTTTGCCTTCCTTGGGCGGTTGTTGTGTTTAATGTTTATTATTTTAACTTACGAATTAACTTACGTAACGAACTTCTATATTCGTATAATTGTATTATGTATATTAGGGAGTTTGCCCCCTGGTCAATACCTTGCTCTCTACGCTAAAGTTCAAATTTTGTTTCGATTCTTTAGGAATGACCCCTTAATCACAATCACCGTTAATTAGAATAAATAGCTCTGATGAAAGTACCAAAAAAAAAACTTTAGCGTAAAGAGCGAGTTAATGACTAAGGGGTAAACCCAATCATATACATAATAATTTCTGTTCGTTTTAATTTTTAATGTTGCTTCTTACTTTCTGTTGAAAAAATTGTTGTTTTATTTACTTAATTTGTGATTGTTTTTATAAATAATGCTGGGAAATCCGGCGCCTCCTTCATAGCAATTTCCCTTCCCCCACGAAAGTTTCCTGCATGGAAAGATCCTCCCACGTAACACCTGCCCCCCCCCCCCCTCAAATACCAGAAAAATCCCCCCTGAAAACTTCTGTATGCCTACCAATAACCAATACTATATGTAAATATTGGGCAAAGTGCATAGCTTGCAGACCTTCCCCCGGGGACTGCGGGGGTTTAAGTCTTCCTCAAAGACATAGTTATTGTATTTTCCGACCATGCTGAAAAAAATGGTTATCTCAAAATTTTGATCGGGCTACTTTAGGAAAAAATGAGCGTGGGAGGGCGCCTTGTTGCCCTCTATTTTTTGGTCACTTAAAAAGGGAACTAGAACTTTTCATTTTTGTTTGAATGAGCCCTCTTGCGATATTCTAGGACCAATGTGTCGATACGATCACCCCTGGGAAAAAAAAAACAAATAAACACGCACCCGTGATCTTTCTTCTGGCAAAAAATACGAAATTCCACATTTATGCACATAGGAGCTTGGAACTTCTATAGTAGGGTTCTCTGATACGTTGAATCTGATTGTGGGATTTTCATTAAAGTTCTATAATTTTTTTAGCGGTTGTTTCCCCCTTTATTCGAAAAGAAGGCAGATTTTCTCAGGCGCGTAACTTTTGATGGGCAAGACTAAACTTGGCGAAACTTATATATTTGAAATCAACATAAATATTTGATTCTTTTGATGTATCTATTGGAATCAAAAATACGTTTTTTAGAGTTTTGGTTACTATTGAGCCGGGTCGCTCCTTACTTACAGTTTGTTACTGCGAACTGTTTGATATTAGAACGAGTTCTAGGGAGGGATAGTAATTGATATCTAATCCGTCATGATGTTTTGGGATGATATTTCGTGTACGCCCTTGTTTTTGGTAATTGGAAGGGGGGGGGTAATATTGCGCTCTCTATTGTGACAATCTTTGTCAAAGTACCATTGAATATTATATTCACAGATATGCCGTTACTGAGACTAAAAAGACAAGACGGTGCATCATGGGCCTTGCCAGAAAGTTTCTGGTATGGAGGGAGGGGCAGATCTACCATGAGATTTGTTTTCAGTGGTTTAAAATGAATATTGCCCTTTTCCTGTTTCTATACAGCTTTTCAATATATTCAAGTATATGCACACAATGTATTTAAGCATAAGAGAGCCCTATTGAAGAGGTCATGATGACTTCAGCCGCATAAAAGATCAAAAGTCCCACAGAATTTCAATATACAGGAACAATCTGAATCTTGGGAAACACTAAAAGAAACTTAAGAATTGTCTCAATTTAAGCCCTAGTCTTTATTCCCAGGAAATAAGCAGTTGATATTTCTAATATGGCCACTGGGGAAAATGTCGGAAGTGACCAATCTTTTGTCAATGGTACACAGTGAAAAATCTAACGGATACAGAGTTGTATAATCCAAAGAACTTTTGAATAGAAATAGTTCAATGAAACGTGTGTCTTCAAACAATAGAGGATGAGGGGGTAATGCTTGTGACAGAAAGAGGGAAACAATGTCGGCCAGTAAAGTTAATCTCAGTAATTACTTTTATCTCATATAATGTTCTTGGCAGCGTGTTTGACCAGGAGAATGGAAATGGTTTACGGAAATAGTGGTTGGAAAAGTGGAAACACGCAATATTTCATGATGGAAATCGAAGTTACTATTCCTCTCTATTAATAATCCCTATTAATCTAAATCCCCTGTATCCCCTGATGACCAGTGTTTCTCCCAATTCGTGTATCTTAAGTAACTTGGGATTAACATTTCAGTTTATAAGAAGTTTAATATAAACAGTGGTAAGGGACTAACCTGAACGGTTTTTACAGAAAGTATGGACCTCCGGATGCATAAATGAATATGAAATTACCTTTTCAAAAACTACCGATGATTATTGCCCAGAGCCAAAAAAGGATCATTCTCACTAGTCCTTGCCAGAGCCAAATGGTGGAAATGGATCAATCTTATGATGAGTAAAAAAAAGGACAGAATTCTACTTTACCACTTAATGACGTATCTGTATTGTTTAAGGAACAGCTGAGGTTTGAATGTTGAAGCTTCAAGGGAATGTTGAGACGGTGGCAAAATCTCTAGGACGGTCGTTGAGCCAGAGCCACTGAGCCAGATCAAAATTGCGGAATTGGATCAATCTTATTGTGAGTAAAAAAAGGACAGAATTCTACTTTACCACTAAATGACGTTTCTGTATTGTTTAAGGAACAGCTGAGGTTTGAATGTTGAAGCTTCCAGGGAATGTTGAGACGGTTGCGACATCTCTAGGACGGTAAGGGTATTTAGTTGAAATTAGCGGGATATTTTGATGGGGATATTAAACAAAAAGAATAATAATTTATGGGCATCCAGCTTTTCAAAATGGTTTGTAATACAATGCCTAAGAAAACACTTAGGCTATTAAGTTACAACTTTAAAGGAAAGATTGTCAAATTACTTCGTACCGTGAGAGATGTATTAAATTGAAAATTACAGGGTATATTGAAAAAAAAAAAAAAAAACTGAGTGCATCCAGGACGCTAATAGGGTGGACCCGCGAACGACTAAGGGTATCAAGTTGAAACTTTCAGAGAATGTTTAAGGGGTTTTTGAACTGTATTAAAAGGCACTGTCCAGCAAGATTAAAAAACTACCTGTAATATCTCAGAAACAACTAAGGGAAATGCATTGGAACTCTTGGGAAGCATCGAGAGGAGTGCTGAACTAAACCAAACGAATATTTAGGATATATATTTAGATATCTGTGTCCCTAGGTTGTTAAAAGGTGAATCTGTAACGTCTCAAAAACAGCTCAATGTCTTAAGTTAAAAATTTCAGGGAATTGTAAGGAGGGCGTTGAAAATAGGCAAGCGATAGCATATGTATCCAGGTGGCCAAAATTGCACAATTGCAATATTTTGTGAACAGGTGAGGGTATTAAGTCGAAACTTCGAACGAATCTCGAGGACTATATTGGATTATACAAAAGAGACTAAGTACCCCATGGTTGTTAAAATGCCCTATCTATGATACCTCAGAAGCAGCTAAGGGTTATAAGTTCAAACTGCCAGGGAAAATTGAGTCCAGTCAGCAAATCAGGACTATTTTTGGTAAATGAGCTCAAAAGACGCTTATTAAAAAGAGAAGTCAAAATGAAACATAATACAATAACATTCTTAGAATGAATTGCGGATCAATATCTCATCCAAAAACAAGATTCCAGCTAAATTGGGGTCAAGATAGCTTTAGCACTAGAGAAGGACAAAAATGAAGCTGATTTTAAATTCACTTATTTAAATAATATTCCTTATGTCAATTCAACTTAGAACTTAATGCACAATTCAGTCCGAAGCCTAGACAGAAAGCAAACATCTTGATTCATTATGATATTAAATGGAAAATTTTTGTTTTTATCAACTGAAAGTAAGGAGCAACATTAGCACATAATACGATCAGAAATTATTACGTATATGAGCGGGATCGCCCCCTCCTCAATGCCTCGCTATTTACGCTAAAGTTCAAATTTTGTCCCAGTTCCTTAAGAATGACTTCTGAATCACAAACGCCGTTTAATTAGAACAAAAAGCTCTTTTATAGGTGCTAAAAACAGCTTTAGCGTAAAGAGCGAAGTATTGACGAAGGTGCGACCCCCCTCATATACGTAATAATTTCTTTTTGTTTTAAGTGTTAATGCTGCTCCTTACTTTCAGTTAGAAAAACTTGTTTTTATTATTTTCTGATCTTTTTTTTAATAATACTGGGAAATCTGGCTCTCCCTCCAAGGAAAATTCCCTTCCCCTATGAAAAATAGCTCCACGAAAAGATCGTCCCACGTAACACCCAACCCCTTCACCACCCACGTAACACCCCGCCCTCTCTACCAGAAAAATCTTCCCTGAAAACGTCTTTATGCTTCCCAATAACGAATACTATACATAAACAACAAGCAAAGTTCATAACTTGCAGCCCTTCCACCGGGGACTGTGGGAGGTAAAGTCATCCACAAAGGTATAGTTATTAGGTATTTCAACTATGCTGAAAAAAATGGCTGTCTAAAAGTTATGATCGGGCGAGTTTGTGGAAAAATAAGCGTGGGAAGGGGGCTAGATGCCCTCCAATATTTTTGGTCACTTACAAAGGGCACTAGAACTTTTGATTTCCGATCAAATGAGCCCTCTGGCGATCTTTTAGGATCACTAGTTTGATATAATCACCCCTGAGGAAAAAAACAAACAAAATAAACAAATAAACACGCATTCGTGATCTTTATTCTGGCAAAAAATACAAAATTCCACAATTTTGTATATATGAGCTTGAAACCTCTACGGTCGGGTTCTCTATTATGCTAAATCTGATGGTTTGATTTGTGGTAGCATCACTTGATATTTCAGGGGTGTTTCTCCCCTTTATCCAAAATTGGGCAAATTTTCTCAGGCTCGTAACTTTTGATGGGTCCAATAAAATTTGACAAATTTTTACATATATTGAATAAACATCAAAATTCAATTCTTTTGATGTATCTATCGATTATTATCAAGCCTCTATTTCCTAGAATTTCAGTTACTATTGAGCCGCATCGCTCCTTGCTTACAGTTCCCCCTCATATACGTAATAACTTCTGTTCGTTTTAAGTGTTAATGTTGCTCCTTATTTTCAGTTGGAAAAACTTTTTTTTTATATTTCTGATCGTGTTTTGAATAATACTGGGATATCTGGCTCTCCCTCCAAGGCAAATTCCCTCCCCCATGAACAATAACTCCACGGAAAGATCCTCCCACGTAACAGCCCCCCCCCTCCCACTAGAAAAATCTTCCCTGAAAAAGTCTTTATACTTCCCAATAACGAATACTATATGTAAACAACGGGCAAAGTTCATAACTTGCAGCCCTTCCGCCGGGGACTGTGGGAGGTTACGTCATCCGCAAAGGCATAGTAATTCCCTCTCTCCCCCCATAAAAAATAAATCCATGGAACGATCCTCCCCGTAACACCCACCCCCACCACCCACATAGCAGACCCCCGCCCCTCAACCAGAAAAATCTTCCTTGAAAACGTCTTTATACTTTCCAAATAACAAATACTATATGTAAACAACGAGCAAAGTTCATAGCTTACGTTCATAGTTAACTATACAACGGCATAGTTATTAGGTTTTTTGACTATGCTGAAAAAAATGGCTATCTAAAATTTTGATCAGGTGGCCTTGTGGAAAAATGAGCGAGGGAAGGGGGCTAGCTACCCTCCAATATTTTTGGTCAGCTTGAAAAGGGCACTAGAACATTTGATTTCCCATCAAATGAGCCCTCTGCCGATCTTCTACGATCATTAATTTGATACGATCACCCCTGGGAAAAAAGACAAACAAAACAGACAAATAAAGACGCATCCGTGATTTTTCTTCTGATAAAAATACAAAATTCCACCATTTTGTATATAGGAGCTTGAAACCTCAACAATCGGGTTCTCTAGTATGCTAAATCTGATGGTTTGATTTTTGTTAAGATCACTTGATGTTTTGGGGGTGTTTCTCCACTTTTTCAAAAATTGGGCAAATTTTCTCAGGCTCGTAACTTTTGATGGTTGCAATAAGATTTGACGAATTTTACATATTTTGAAAATTTCATCAAAATTTGATTCTTTTGATGTATCTATTGTTATCAAGACTCTGTTTCCTAGGGTTTCGGTTACTACTGAGCCGCATCGCTCCTTACTTACAGTTCGTTACGACGAACTGTTTGATAAAGAGTGAAGTAAGCTCTATTCATTATTTATTTTTTACCAAGGCACTTCCTATGAAAGGGGTTGTCACACAAAATTCGGAGGGAAAATCATTTGATTTCAAGTTGACAGTTCTAGTGCCCTTTTTAAGAGTCAAAAGTAATTGGAAGGTAAGCAGCCTCTCCCCCAAACCTCTTATTCCCCAAAGACAGATATAACCTTTGAGATAGCCATTTTTTTCAGTATAGTCGGAATTTCCAATAGCTATGGTTCTGCGGATGTCAACCCCCCTTAGCCCTTGGGGCAAGGGCTTCAATTTATACAATTTGACTATTGTTTACGTACAGTATTTGTTATTGCAAAAGGGGGGCGTGTTTAACTTTTGGTGTAAAAAAAGCTAAGAGTATGAAGGTGAAGCTTTCATGGAATGTTAATTGGAGTGTTACTAAATCAAAACACACTATGTGCATGCAGGTTTTCAAAAAGCTCTACCTCAGATGTCGATTAGGGTATGAAAATGGGGCCTTCTGGACATGACGAGGGGGATGTTCAATTAACGACTTGAGCATGAGAAGGAACAGCTTTTGTTATTAAGTAGAAATATTCAGGACACGCTAGGGGGGTTGAGTGGGATATTGCTACTCCTGCTTTTAGTGCTTCCACTAGTACTGGCTATACTGCTACTACTACTTCTACTACTACTGCTGCTACACCACTACTACTACTACTACTACTGCTACTACTACTACTATTACTACAATTACTACTACTACTACCATTACTACTACTACTGCTACTACTGCTACTACTACTACTACTACTACTACTACTACTTTACCACTACTGCTACTACTACTACTACTACTACTACTACTACTACTGCTACTACTTCCACTACTACCGCTACTACTATACTACTACTAATGCAAATGCTACTACTGTTACTAATACTATTGTTGCAATTGCTACTGCTCCCACTACTACTGCTGCTACTACTACTACCACTACTGCTATTACTACTACTACCAACACGACTGCTACTGCTACTAATACTACTACTACTACCACTAATACTAATACTACTACTAATGCTACTACTACTACTACTATTACTACTACTACTACTACTACTACTACTATTACTGCTACTGCTGCTGCTGCTGCTGCTGCTGCTGCTGCTGCTGCTGCTGCTGCTGCTGCTGCTGCTGCTGCTGCTGCTGCTGCTGCTGCTGCTGCTGCTGCTGCTACTGCTGCTACTGCTGCTACTGCTGTTACTACTGGTGCTGCTGCTGCTGCTGCTGCTGCTGTTGCTGCTGCTGCTGCTGCTGCTGCTGCTGCTGCTGCTGCTGCTACTGCTGCTGCTGCTGCTGACTGCTGCTGTTGCTGCTGCTGTTACTGCTGCTGTTGCTGCTGCTGCTGCTGCTGCTGCTACTACTACTACTACTGCTGCTACTACTATTGCTGCTACTACTTCTACTACTACTACTACTACTACTACTACTACTACTACTACTACTACTACTACAACTACAACTACTACTTCTACTACTACTACAACTACTACTACTACTACTACTACTACTACTACTACTACTACTACTACCACTACTGCTACTACTGCTATACCACTACTGCTACTACTACTACTACTACTGATACTACTACAACTACTACTACTACTACTTTACTCTCTGATTTTTGTAAAATCATGCCGAAAATTCCCCTCCATAAGAAATCTCTTGAAAATTTCTCCCGTGGAAAATCCTCCTCCTTCCCTCTAAGGAAAGGACAATTCCAACCGGGTAAAAATTTCCCCCCTAAGAATTCACCTTGACATCTTCCCATGTAAATTACGCCGGCAAAGAGAAAGTAAGCCAAATAAACGAAGTTCACATTGGAATTCAGGCGAATCCCCTCAGTGTAAAACTTCCCTTGGAAAGTTCATCTCCCAGAAACTTCCCTTCCCACGAAAGATTATCCCCGTGTAAAATCATTCCAGGAGAAAATTTAAACCCTGTTCTTCACGAAAATTGTCTATCTACTTCCCAACAACAAATAGTATACGTAAACAATGGGTAAATTTAATTATCTTTCTTTAGGGGGTGTAGAGGGTCATGTTATCCCCAAAGGCAAAACTACTGGTGTTTTCAACTATGGTGAACAAAATGGCCAACACAAAATTTTGATTGGACGACTTTGAGGAAAAATGGGGTAGGAGTGGGGCTATATGCACTCCAGTCTTTCTGATCACTTAAAAAGGACACTAGAAATTTGAATTTTCGTTCAAATGATCCCTTTCCCGATGTTATAGAAATCAAACAAACAAACAAATAAACACGCATCCGTGATCTTTCCTCTGGCAAAAAATTTAAAATTCTACATTTTTGCATATGGGAGCTTGAAACTTCTCGGAGACGCTGAATCTGGTAGGGGTGATTTTAATTGATGGTGTCCCTGACTTTTAAAGTATTTCTCCCCTTTTTAGATAATCAGGCAAATTGTCTTAGGCTCATGGCTTTAGATGGGTAAAATTAAACTTAATGAATCTTATATATTTGAAAACAGTATTATAATCCAATTCCTTTTCTATATGAAATAAAAAGCAAGTTTTTTCAACTGAAAGTAAGGAGCACCATTAAAACTTAAAACGAACGGAAATTATTAATTATATAAAGGGGGTGGTCCCCTCTTCAACACCTCGCTCTTTACGCTAAAGTTTTTTAGTGTTTTTAAAAAAGCGTCTTATTGTTCTAATTAAACGGCCCTTGAGTTTCAGGAGTCATTATTAAAGAATTGGGACGACATTCAAACTGTAACATAAAGAGCTAGGTGTATAAAGGGGCAACCCCCTTTATATACATATTAATTTCTGTTCGTTTTAAGTTTTAATTTTGCTCCTTGCTTTCAGTTGAAAAAACTTATTTTTTTTATTTAATTTATGATCATTTTTTGAATAATGCCAGGAAATCTGGCCCCCTCCCCGTGGAAATATCCTCTAGACAATTCAATCCCGGTGAAATTTTACCCCGGACAATTACTCTTAACCGCTGTGCGCGTAAAATTGAGACGGAAAAGAGAAAGCAAGACATATAAAAAGAATTTTGTATGAGAGATCTGGCAAATTCCCCCAGTGTATAATTTCCCCTAACAAGTTCACTCCCTGGAAACATCCGTCCCAATGGAAAATTACCTCATGGAAAAACCCCCAGCAGAAAATTTGTCCCCCCCCTTCACCCGAAAATGCATGCCTACATCTGAATAACAACTACAATTCAAAAACAAGGGGCAAATTTTATAACTAAAAGACCTTTTCCCTGGGGCTGTGGGGGGGGGGGTCATGTTATACCCAAAGCCATAGTTATTGGGACTTTCAACTATGATGAACAAAATGGCTACCTCAAAATTTTGATCAGACGATTTTGGGAAACGAAGGGGCGGGGGAGGGGCCTAGTTGCCCTCCAATTTTTGGTCACTTAAAAAGAGCATTAAAACTTTTAATTTCCGTTCGAATGAGACCTTTCCTGATATTCTAGGACCACTGGGTCGATATGATGACCCCTTGGAAAAAAAAAAAAAAAAAATAAAGACGCATCCATGATCTTTTTTTCTGGCAAAAAGTATTTTTCCAGATAGGAGCTAGAAACCTATACAGTAGTGTTCTCTGACACGGTGAACATGATGGTGTGATTGACTTTTAGGGGCAGTTTCCCCCTTTTTTGAAAATCAGGAAAATTTTCTCAGGCTCGTAACCTTTGATGGGTAGCACTAAACTTATTAAAATTTATATATTTGAAATCAGGGTAAAAAAAGCAATTCTTTTGATATATCTATTGGTATCAAAATTCCATTTTTTAGAATTTTGGTTACTATTGAGCCGGGTCGCTCCTTACTTACAGTTCGTTACCACGAACTGTTTGATGTATTGAAATCAGAATTCTGTTTTTTTAGAGTTTAAGCTACTGTTGAGCTACATCACTCCTAAACTTATAGTTCGTAACTATAGTTTGTAACTATAGTTCGAACTATAGTTCGTAACTATATACTATATACTATATACTATATACTATATACTGTAACTATATACTATATACGTAACGAACTATAGTTCGTAACTATAGTTTATAGTTCGTAACTATAGTTATAGTAACTATAGTTCGTAACTATAGTTAACTTATAGTTTGAAAGACGGCAATAAAAACTTTCCTCAGCCGTTAAAAACACTCAGAAGCTTAAAACAATTTTGAACTTTTTCTTTAGAAGGGGAAAAAGGCTATCCTTGGAACATTCTTCCTTTCTTTCATTCTTTCTCCTGCAATTTATTACCAAATGAATTGGCTCAAAGTGTTTAATAATTTGTTTATCTTTTTTAGTAAAAAGTATATAGGCTACTTTTAGTAAAAAGCAAAAGTATTTTTCGATTTTTAATTAAGTCTTTATTGACCTTTACTTTAATTAGGCTTTATTTTCACCCATATCTTCTATCCTTACTATTCACTGTTGATGGAATTCTATTTTCTAATTTCCCTCCAAATATCTCTCAGAAGAGCAACTTGTATATAGAAGGTCTATTTTGTGGTTCATTGTGTTAGGATGGAACTGGGAAATGGGGATGGTAGTTCAAAACTTTAGATTGTTTTTTACTGTTACTTTTGATATAAAGTTTATTTTATTATTCTGTGAGAAAGCAACGTGGGGAAAAGGGCTAGGGACTATACTCACGCAATAAGATTGAAAAAATGTGTGTCTACATGATTGAAAGTAAAGAGAAATTTTAAAACTTCTATATTAAGAGTAACTAGCCAAAATGTGAGGGGGGCTTAGGGAGGGAGACTTGCAACCTATTTTACTTAGAAAATAAAACAAAATTCAAAATAATCATTCTGAAATAAAATATGGAGATTTCATCCTAAAGCTGATCCTCATCCAGCAGAGAAGGAGGGTGAAGAGAATAGGAACGAATGGTTTGACTCCCAATCTAAATTTTATTTGAGTGGTACATCGGTCTTCATAATCTTTTGACTGCTGGTGAAAAAAAAGAATCCAGGATTTTAGTTCTGGTAATCTTATTATGATGCTTCCGGGTATCAAAGCAGGTTCAAAGGTATACTTATCATTAAGATTCCCTCCCGTGTACGTCCTCCTTTTGAGTCTTTTTTCACTTTTATAAGGTTAAGCTAGTCAAATTTCCTTATGCTGACCATTTTTCTAATAATAATATGCTACTAATAAGTATCTGTTAGTAATTTGATGCACAGCTCCAAACATGGTAAACGTTAAATTTTTATCATCCTCCTCAACTAAAATATAGAAATTTCATTCTTAAACGGGGCTACGTCCATAAGGGACGGGGAAGCTTATAAATACTTGGCTGGGCTCCAGTACATTGTATGTGACTGGTACATTGTTCTTTAAAAACTTTAAATCCTGGTATATTTGTCCATTGTGAAAACGTAGAAGATAAAACACAAGGTACGCTATTTGAGCGTAAGCTCTAATGTTCTTGAAGGCCGTTAGGCACAGTAGAGAAGAAAATATTCTATAGATAAACCCCCTCCCTCATGAACTCAAATTCAGGAGTTTAATTCTGGTAGTCCTGTGATAATACCTCCAGATGTCAAACCAAATTCAAGATATACTTATCGTTAATATTTTCTTCTTGGAAGATATCCAAGAAGGACATTTGAAAATTGTCGACTGAAAACTAAATAGAACATTGTGGCATGAATCAGAAAAATTTAGGGTTGGGCAAGTTTTTGAGGTTGTTTGTTTATGAAGACACAGGCTATATATACAACTACTATAATACTACTATAATACAAATACTACCTAAAATAACAACTAACAACTACTATAATACAAATACAAACAATAATATTTATTTTAACGTATTTGTTTCATATTCTAGCCAATATAATGAGCAAAGTTATTGGTAAATGTGCTGAGCATGTCAATTCCTTTTAAAGAACCCAAAGCATTTTTTTATTTTGAGATCAAAAATTTTTTTCCTTTTGTTTCTAAGTTTTTTTTTCAAAAATGGTTTTTGAAATAAAACGATTGTGAGTTTCAAACATCTAGTCTACCTTCCCCAAGGTTATTTTGGGATAGGATCGCATACGTAAAGACTTTGTTTTAAAAGAGAGAAACTAGGAGATGGCTAAAATCAAAGTTATTTAAAATTGTTATTGTAATTAAGATTTTCTTAACCCTGGACATCAAAAGGAAAAAACATTTTCCCCCCTTGACCCATCTTTGGTCTATATATACATGAAAACTTTCTAAAAACTTTTCGAAGAATTTCTAAGAATTTTATAAGGCTTTCTAAGAATGTTATGCAGGTCGTTTAGAATTAGGTCATAAGTTGTTTCAAATTAAAACAAATCAAATTAACAAATAAAAAAAAAAAAAAAATCAAATTTGTTTTAAATTAAGAAAAATTTTGGGTTGAGTCATAATTTTGTTCGTGCTCTCTACAATTTTAAAGTAAAGCTTTACTCTGTGAACCGGCTTGGTCCTATATGTTTTGGCTTTTTGGTGCTGATTTCTTACCTATGCTTGTTTTTTTTTTCAAATTTGTTGCCTCCCACTGCCTATTAACTTCGTGACTGCATATAGAAAACTTTTTTTTGTCAAAAACTGGTATTTTTAACCAAAGGGTAAATACAGTTGTGCATGTTTCCACTTCGGGATACCCAGTTGACTATATGCCCTATGCCACTTACCACATAAACTTTCTGCACGCCCACTTCAACAATCAGGTTTCCTTTTGTCTGTTCTTGGAGCTTTAAAATATCAGCCAAATATGTTGGCGGTAAGACAACAAAACGATTTCCAAGGCGTCAATAATCCCTTAACAGGTTAATATGCAATCAAGGAGAGGGTCTATACCCTAACTCTCAAAATCCCAATATAATTGCTGTTTTCAATAATTCTCTGCTTTACTCATCTAATTCACTTATTTTTTATTATCACATTTTGGTGAATATCCCTGATGTTTAAAGACTCCCTGTGAAGTGTTTAAACATCACAGCTTATTTTACAAACATCAACTCGTCTATTGTTTACCACAACTTGACAGGCACATTCCCCCAAAAAATCATGCCGTGTGTACCAGTTCGGCAGCAAACAAATTTGGGCTCGAGTACATGGAAGAGTTTTCAACAAAAAGGTTCCATTTATAATTCAAGACAGGGAGATCGCGAAGACTAGAAATTACATGTTTTATATCAAGTTCAAGAAACTTCGGAGAATATTCAGTACTGTTTGAGATTTCAGAAACACAAACTTTCAACTGGTTAGGCTGACAGTTCAATCTCATTAGTGACCTAGGGTAAATGAGATCTTAAAATACTGGACCAATAACTTCACCTTCATAGACACAAAAGTTTTTAGTTAATCTAGATTTTGCTTTGAAAGTTGTTAGATAAAAGAGGATATTCCTTAAACAATCACGTACAAGCACTGTGAGTGGCCTCTGAGGGGTTTTCCACCTTTGACAATCTTTTAAATTAGCTATGGTACACCCAGTATGGTGAAATTATGCTTCGTTTGGTGCGGATTGTGCCACTCGGGGGACGAAAGGACTAGACAAGGAGGAAGTGTGTAGCGTGTGGTGGAACAAGTGGGTCTTTTAGCTTTAATTAGGTTCTAAAAAGGGGACAACCTCTAACTGGCGTCTAAAAACATTGAACAACCTTTCTTTAATCCATTGGTTTGAAAAACATGAATAGTGGCTAAAAGCACGATTTTTTTGCACAGACCCTTTTTCTTTCCGTTTTTTTCCTCCGCAGCTACTGAGGCACTGGAACAAAATAGAAAGTCGAATGACTCATTTTAAAGGAAGCTGCTGCATTTAGGAACCTTTTGTAATTAACAAAAATAGTTTTTAAAGTAAAATCAAGTTTCTACGATAAATTGTCTAGCATGAGACGAACACGTCCCAAAGTAAAAGAAAAATGTCTCAAACCCCAAGAAATGGTGTCAGATCGAAATCCGGGTTGCAGTGGTAGCTAGCAACCTAGTAAGAGACGATCACGTCCCATACTGAGAAATAAAAGCGCCCATAACTCATAAACTTGAGTCAGATCGAAACACAAAGTACTATATTAGAATCGCCTTTTCCGAAAATCCTATACAGGAAACTTACAGCTCCTTGGCTTGAAACGAAGAAAATCTATTTACTTGAAAAACAAGAAAAGCGGATTCATATATATATATATATATATATATATATATATATATATATATATATATATATATATATATATATATATATATATATATATATATATATATATATATATATATATATATATATATATATATATATATATATATATATATATATATATATATATATAAGATAGTTGTCACCCAGACAATACCCCTCTAATTCTGATTGGGTAAATTTTTGGCAGTTCATATTTTTGACTTACATAGGCCTATAAAGTAAACATACCACATGATGGCTTTTTTATGCTCTTTCCAAATATAACAACCATTTTTTTCAGAAATGAATTGTACCCCCACCCCAATTAATACCAATTCAGGATATTTATTTGCACATTAGGGCAGTGGGGATAAAGTTTATTTCTGATACAAATGAGAGGTAAGTTTAAAACTTACCCCCTCCCTCTAATGTGCAAATATATACCCTGAATCGGTATATATAGCCTAGGGAGGGGGGGGAGGAAATTCGTTTTGACAAAAATGATTATTATATTGGTTAAGAGCATAAAAAGGGCATCAAGTAGTATGTTTACTTTATTTGTAAGTCACTAATTTTATAATGGGTGAGATAGGGGATGATCATACTGCTAATTCTATAAACTGTGCTCGGAACTGAACAGGAAGCTGATGCAAAAGGTTGTCAACCCCTGAAATACTAGGCAACTATGCTGTTATATGCTATAGCTATAGTTTACTAATACTAGGCTATTCTACTAGGCAACGCTTGCTAGATACACTACACTTGATAAATCACTGATGAAGCCTGAAACACGCTGGCAAATACTGATATATGCTGGATGTTTTCTTGCCTAGTTGTTTTTTTTCTTCTAGTTGTTTTTTCTTGCCCTCCAATCTGTTTTTTTAGTTGCCCTCCAATCACATTCAACTATTAAAAAGGACACTAGTCCTTTCTTTTTTCAATCAAATGACCCCTTTTCGAAGTTTTTACGACAATTCCTTCGATACGAAGTGCCCAGGACTAAAAAAAAAAAAAAAATAATGAATTGTACCCACATCGCTCTTTGTTTAAGAAATACCAAACCTTCCAAACACTTTCGACTATTAAAAAGCGCACTGGTCCTTTCAATTTTCAGTCGAATGAGCCCTTTTTGAGTTTCTACGTCAACGCTTTCTATAAACACCTTATATGCCCCCAGGGCATAAATTACAACCCTTGCCTTGAGGGCTGTGAGGGGGTTGTCATCCTCAAAAACCTAGTTTAAAGAACTTTCAACTACGTTAAACAAAATGGTTATCTCAATATGTCAATTGGATGTGTTTGAGGAAATGGTGGGCATGAAAGGGGCATTAGTTGCTCTCCAGTCACTTTCAACTATTAAAAAAGACACTAGCCCTTTCAATTTCCAATCGAATGAACCCTTTTGATGTTTATACGACCACCCTTTCTATGAAAACCTTATATGCTCCCAGGAAATAAATTACAGCCCTTGCCCAGAGGGCTGGGGGGGTGTCATCCTCAAAGACATAATTTCCAGAACTTTCAGCTACATTGAACCAAATTGCTATCTAAAAATTTTGATTGGTTTGGGGAAATGGTGCGCGTGAAAGGGGGGCCCATCACTGTCTATTGCTAAACTTTATAGGCCATGTCTTTTAAATTTAATGTTAAGTTTAACTGCTTCCAGCAGCACCCTTTAAAACTTTGATTCTGAAAAAAAACCCAGCTATATAGTTTTTTTTTCCAGTTGCACTGACTTTGTAAATATTCGAGGTAAATCTGGAGGCTTGTGTGTGAAACTAATGATCGTAAATCTAACGGTTATAATACTAAGATCACAAGTAGTAAATTTTGAAACTAAGACCTGAAAAATACACCCCCTACATTGTATCAGGAAAGAAAATTATCAAGGACCAGCCCTAAGAAGTTACTTTCCAATGTTCATAAATTCAGTTAATATTCCTGGTAAATCTGGAGACCTGTGGATAAAACTATGACCGTAGTTGAAACTGGAGTTGAAGATTTTCAATTTAATGAACGCGTGGTCCCTCTCTTTCTGAGCATCAACGGCAGTCTCATATAATCTTTGTCCATGGGAGACAGGTATAGTGAGGTCGTCTTTCGCGTGTAGAATTAGGATGGGTACTTTAATATCTTTTATATAGATATCATTGCGAAACCAATCCATATTTTTTGTCATGTAGTCATACACACTTGGTATGATTTTATACAACTTGCTTATCGGATGTTCACCAATTAAATCCTTTAGGTTAGTGAATGGTGACTCCAAAATAACACTTGCAGGGCATCTAGAAACTTTACAAAGGTCAGAAGAAACATGAGCTGCTATACCAGCTCCAAGTGAGTGCCCCCATATAGTGATCCTTGATTTGTACTTATTAATGAAATCAACCAGGTCATGCGCATCAGCTATAACTGTTTCTTCAGTAATCGGTAAAGTTTCAGAGTTGTTTCCATAAATCGGTGAAGAATCTGCAAATCCTCGGTAATCAAACGTGACTGTTTGGAAATTATTATTTTGCAAAATTTTGTATGTCCCCATTCTTTTGTGATAAGCTCGGTTGCTACTCTGCCCGTGAAAATATAAGATTAATGGATAGCTTGAATTGAAAGATACCTCAGTCCAATTTTTGTGAACCAAATCCCTAGGAGGCACGTACCAGGCGCCTAATTCTTGATTTGACTTTGTTTTCACTTTAAAATGTATAACCCCATCTATACCAAACTTTTTTGCTTTGCTAAGGTCCACGACGCCAACGCTTGGCCGAAAAATTAACCAACTTTGAATTCTAGGATCTAATGCGAAAATTGGTATAAAGAGTACCAAGAGAATTATGAATAATATCACCACTGCTGCCATAATGAATAGCACGCATTTAGAGACGAACCACAAATTAGAAGAATTAGCAGATGAACATTCCATCTTAAAAACCATAACTTTGTTTTCTATGACGTAATAGCCAGTAAACATGCTCATAGTTGCGCTCACAACTGGAGTAAGTTTTTGAAAGGAAATAATAAAGATTTTTTGAATTTAAAAACGAGTATGTTTGTAGGTGATTGCGTGTTAAAATGAAGATTATTTTGGTATTTCTGTATTCGTCCGGTCTAGAGGTATTCTAACTTTTGAAAGATAACATCTCAAAGTTATGCTGAATTAGCTTGAACAAAAATAAACAAGATATGACGATTGTACGTTTCCACACTAAAAGCCAATCCAATATTTAAGGGAGAGAAAAAAAAATAATACGAAATGAATAAGAGCAGGGTTGTGAACCCTATGCTTTCTAATAGCCAGAATATAATTTGTACTTTACTGAAAAAATTTCAAATGTATATACTGAATAAAATGTGCATTGCCAGTTTAATATACAGATGCTGATATTTATTCCTTAAAATCTTAATTAATTTTTGATCTCTTAAAGTTATAAAAATGAAAAAATTTAAAAGAATTTGTTCAGTAAAGTACAAATTATATTCCGGCTTTTACAAGGCATATGGTTTAGAACCCTACTCAGATTAATTTTTGCTCGTTTTGAGTTCGACTCTATTTTAATTTCTGTTTGTTTTGGGTTTCATTTATTTGTTGATACTGATTTGTTTTATTTGTATTCTTGGTAGATTATTTGATTCTATTTTTGTTCATTTTGGTTTAATGGAGTTCTTTATTTTTTTTTAAGCCTATTTTGTTGAAAAAGTTTTTTTTAATTAATTCCTGTTCGTTTTATATTGACGTAGTCTTTCTCAGGGAGAGAGACTGAGCCTTTTCTAAGGCTAAACAAGTATTCTTTCCATAAAAACCTTAAATACCCCCTGGGCGTAGCTTACAACCCTTGCCCCTAATTTCTGGGGATTGTTTCAACCCCAAAGGCCTTGTTATATAATACTTAATAGGGGTTTCGGACAAGTTGGTTCTAATGGTATACTTTTTGTTTTGATCTGACTCTTTTTTTAGGAGTTAGGGGTTTTATATTTCTTTACATTGGAGGTGATCGTCTCTTACTAGGTTGCTAGCTACCGCTGCAACCTGGATATAAAATAAATTACAAACAGGAAAAAGCCTACGGCTTTTTCTTCTTTGGAATAGTAAGAGACGATCCTCAAATAATCAGGCAGCTAACTAGATTTATAATTTGTTCTTTAACATAAACTTCATTAATCGGATATTTTAATATATCCTATATGGTCTAGAGGTTGGGATAGATCTCACCCAGTAGGCTCGAGTTCAATTTCTGTATGGGAAATTTTTACTTATGATGATTTCTTAAGGAACATATAAAATTTCTTAATGTAATAAAAATAATTTGTTTTAATTACAAAAGGTTTTTAACCCCATTAATTTCCTTCAAAATGAGCCATTGAACAACTCTCTACAATGTTGAAGTGCCATGCTATCTGTTGAATTACTAACCTATTCTATAATTAAGTTGCGTATAAAATTTAGTATAGGTAAGAGGTCGTTCTTTATTATACTACCTCTGCAACCCGGATCACAGGTTAAAACCATCATGGTTGCAGGGGTAGTTGCAAGCTAGTAAAGGAGGAACCAGAGTCCTTAGTTGCAATGACATAAACTATTTTAAATTTGGTGTTATGATAGCATGCGCGGTGCAATGGATAGTGTGTAGGAATTCTAATCCGAATGTCGCAGGTTTAATTCCTACCACAGGCAATTTTTAAATCCTTAATGTAAAAGAATATCTGATGAAACTAACTAGTCCAAATTTATAATGAACTATATCGATCCTTTGTGTAAAAGTAGGGTGCGACATGTTTGTTGAAATGACAGCTATTTCTGCTGGATATGACGTCATTGTCTCTCAGAGACAAACAACGTCCACTTTATATGTATTATTATAAAACCTGATTGCAAACAGGAAAAGGCCTACGGCTCTTTCTTTTTTGAAACGGTAAAAGACGAACCTCAAACAATCAATTAGCTAACTAAGTCCAATGTATGCAATGGTTTGTTATTCCAATGATCGTTTTTTAATGTGTGATATAATAATCCTTAATGTTTTACTATGGGGCGAGGTCGTCTTTTACTAGGTTGATAGTTACCGCTGTAACCCGGTTACTAATTTCAAAAATATTTCTGTATATTTTAACAATGGATTACAACAAATCAAAAGCCTTAAGAAAGGAAACCAAAAGTTTGAAGCATAGTGGAAATTGTTGTTAGAAAAATATCCTTTCCTAATTTCTTTTCTTATAAGTACATTCCTGAATTTAATTTTTTAAAAATAATCGGAAGAAATTAATTAGCTAATTTGACAAGACATAGACTACTAAGGGCAAGAGTTCGTTCCTTACTAAAAAAATTTGCTAACCCATACTATGGTTAAGTGGCCTACAAAATTTAGTATAGGCAAGAGGTCGTTCTTTATTATATATATCCTTTATGTAATTTCTTTGTTATTAAAGCCAAAGGACGGTGAGTTTCCTATATAGGAGTTTCGGACAAGGCGGTTCTAATGAAGTACATTTTTTTGATCTGACTCTTTTTTTAGGAGCTAGGGGTTTTTATATTTCTTAACATTGGACGAGATCGTCTCTTACTAGGTTGCTAGCTACCGCTGCAACCCGAATTATGTCCCACTATACAAGTTTGTATAGGCAAGAGTTCGTTCTCTATTGTACCCGGACTAAATAAGTTTAATTATTAAGTATAGTTAAGTTGCCTATACATGTTAATATAGACAAGAGTTCGTTCTTTATTATAAAATCCCCCCAAAAATTACTGTGTTTTATATAATAATGGATAATTATGTATAAAAAGACCTAATTGACAAATCAGTTACTATGAGCGAGAGATCGTTCTTTACTGTAATCAGTTATCACTTGGGTTTTCTTTTATGCTATATCATTACAAACAGGAAAAAGCCTACGGCTTTTTCTTTTTTTAAATAGTAAGAGACGAACCTCAAGTGTACTACCCCTGGAACCACCATTTATCAGTTACTATGGATGAGAGATCGTTCTTTACTGTAGCAACCCGGATAACCTATACTATAATCAAGTGGCGTATAATATTTAGCACAGGTAAGAGGTCGTTCTTTATTATAATCCTTTGTTAGGAACTATGGGTTTTTATATTTCTTAACATTGGACGTGATCGTCTCTTACTAGGTTGCTAGCTACCGCTGCAACCCGGATACCTTTTAAACCCGGATTATGTAATAGGTTGCTAGCTATCGCTGCAACCTATATATTCTTATTTCTGCTACTATGGGCTAAGGTTCATTCTTTCATGTAAAACTAGCAAAACATTTTTTAAGCCTGATGAAGATTTAAATAATGTGTCAAAAGTAAGGTTGCAAGTCGACGATTTTGTTTTGGCCTTATTATTATTGGTATGGTGAAATAATAATATGCATATGGCTCTTAAATCATACATTTTTATGGTTCCATATGGTCTAGTGGCTAGGGTAGTTAACTTTCACTTAACAGGCTCAGGTTCGATTCCCGGTGTGGGAAAATTTTTAACTCTATAATCTTCAAACATTTGAACCTTTTATAATTTATAATTATGTATAATATAAATACTGTAATCTTAACTATAGTGAAGTTGCGTATGCAAGTTAGTATAGGAAAGAGTTCGATCTTTATTATAAAATACATTAATTTTAAATATAATGTACAAGCCTATACTTTAGTTAAGTTGCCTAAACAAGTTAGCATAGGCGAGAGTTTGTTCCTTCTTATAAATTATTTTTTTAAGAACTATGGGTTTTTATATTTCTTAACATTGGACGTGATCGTCTCTTACTAGGTTGCTAGCTACCGCTGCAACCCGGATATCCACTGAAATTTACATAGTCCTATTTACAAATGAACTATATCTATCTTTTATGTAATGCATTAAACATTTTAGTTAGTAGAGGCTAGAGTTCGTTCTTTATTATATGCTAGCTACCGCTGCAACCCGGATCAAGAAAAAACAGGAAAAAACTTATGGTTTTTTCTTAGATGGAATAGCAAGAGAGGATGCTTTTACTATCTTAACTTTTAGTTACTATTTGCCGTGGTTTGTTCTTTAATAGGTTGCGGCTATATCCGATTAAACTTACATAGTTCCCATTATAATGAGATGTATCGAACCTCTATGTATCAAATTGTTAATTTTACAACTTTACCAAATGACGTTGTGGTGTAAGGGGCTATCACGATCGGCCGTTAACCGAAAGGTTGGTGGTTCAAGGCCACCCGGGGTCAATTTCTTTAAATTGTAATTCAGCTATTATTAAAACCATGATACGGATGATACTTACAAAAAAACTATTTACAGTATCGATCCTTTATGTAATTTTCAAGATTTAAAATTATTAAGCACACAAAATCCCGTGTCGAGTATCTAAAACCTAGCATAAAACAAAACTAATTTTAAAATTTTCAGGTATTTATCTTGTTTGAATTACAAAATTAGTATTATTGGTTAGACACCATAAATATTTTTGCAGTTTAAATAATAAGTTTAGTGATTCTGGACTGAAAACTAAAATAATTGCAATTATGAGACAATAATATGGAGATATGTACTTTACGGGTTACAGGATACAATAATAAATTTGAACTGAGATGAAAAAAAAAATTCTTCCAGGAGACAAAAAGCAAAACTAATTTTAGAATTTTCATGTATTTTTGTTGTTTAAATTAAAAAATTACTATTACTGATTAGGCATCATAAATATTTTTGCAGTTTACATAATAATTTTAGCGATTAAGCCAAAAAAGAAAATTTTGGTTCCAGGAGTTTCGGTTACTATTGAGACAAGTAGCTATTATTACTATAGAGTTCATTACATGGACTGTTTTATTGCTTCAAAATTCAAATATCTTTGAAAAGACTGCAGTATGAAAATACATCAAAAATGCAATTTTTTTGACAAAATTGATTCTACTTTAAAAAGTATT
This sequence comes from Artemia sp. Qi Xiang Cuo, assembly GCF_049724085.1. Classification (NCBI taxonomy): domain Eukaryota; kingdom Metazoa; phylum Arthropoda; class Branchiopoda; order Anostraca; family Artemiidae; genus Artemia; species Artemia sp. Qi Xiang Cuo. The sequence continues at coordinate 103,527,745 of NC_142794.1, read as the reverse complement.
TTATTTTTAAATACAAAAGTGACTAGATGTTGCAATTTCCTTTAAAATGAGCTATTATACAGCTCTCTATGATTTTCCAGTGCCCAGCTAGCTGAGCAGAAAGAAAAAGCGGAAAGAAAAAAATATCCCGTTTGTGGAGAATAACGTGGTAAAAGTCAATTTTCTTGATTTTCAAGCCAATATATTTTCTTTGTTATTCAAGCCAAAGGGAGGTAAGTTTCCTTTATAGAGGATTCGGACAAGGCGGTTCTAATGGTGTACTTTTTGTTTTGATCTGACTCTTTTTTTAGGAGTTGGGGGGTTTTATATTTCTTGACATTGGAGGTGATCGTCTCTTACTAGGTTGCTAGCTACCGCTGCAACCCGGATGATCGTCTCTTACTAGGTTGCTAGCTACCGCTGCAACCCGGATTCATGAATGAGACCATTTACAGTTTTGACGTTTCTTATATAGTAATTATGACGTCACTGCATCAAAAATACAGTTTTTGATGGAAAAATTTATTCTCTTTTAGAAATAATTTATTTTAGTTACAGAAGGTTTTTAACCCAATTAATTTCCTTTAAAATGAGCTATTGAACAACCCTCTACGATGTTCCAGTGCCAAGCTATCTCTGGATACAAAACAAGAGAAAAAAAGAAAAAAATATCCCGTTTGGGGAAGAATAACGTGGTTAAAGTCAATTTTCTTGATTTTAAAGCCAATATATTTTCCTTGCTGTTTCAAGCCAAGGGACAGAAAGTTTTATATACAGGGGTTTCGGACAAGGTGGTTCTAATGGTGTACTTTTTGTTTTGATCTGACTCCATTTTTAAAGAGCTATGTGTTTTTATATTTCTTAACATTGGACGTGATCGTCTCTTACTAGGTTGCTAGCTACCGCTGCAACCCGGATTACTGTAACAATCTCTTACTAGGTTTCTAGCTACCGCTGCAACCCAGATATCGATCCATTATGTATGACCCTGTTAAAGGGAATTATTAATTTATCGACTTAAAATATAATGTACTAGCCTATGCTATAGTTAAGTTGCATATACATTTTTAATTACAAAAGGCACTAGATGTTGCAATTTCCTTTAAAATGAGCTATTATACAGCACTCTATGATTTTCCAGTGCCCAGCTAGCTGAGAAGGAAAATCAAGCGGAAAGAAAAAAAATATCCCGTTTGTGGACAGTAACGTGGTAAAAGTCAATTTGCTTGATTTTCAAGCCAATATATTTTCTTTGTTATTCAAGCCAAAGGGCGGTAAGTTTCCTTTATAGAGGTTTCGGACAAGGCGGTTCTAATGGTGTACTTTTTGTTTTGATCTGACTCTTTTTTTAGGACTTGGGGGGTTTTATATTTCTTAACATTGGAGGTGATCGTCTCTTACTAGGTTGCTAGCTACCGCTGCAACCCGGATCTTTAATGTAAAAATTCGATGATCGAGCCTTTATGTAACCCGGATTAAAAAATTATTATCATATCTTATATGTAACTTTTATTTTATAAATCTTCGATAGTCTAATGGTAAGTATGCCCACTTGTAACCTGGGAGAAGGGGGTTCGAGTCCCCGTCGGGGAGAACTTTTAATATGTTGAATTAAAAGCACTATCTTTTCAATTTAAAATTTAAAAAAGAAACTTGTTTATTTACATTCTAGCTAAAATAATGAAGATAATATGAATGAACCACAGTGTTCAGTTTCTTTGGACTTGAGTTCGTTTTTTAACTATAAATACAAACAGGGAAAAGCCTACGGCTTTTTCTTCTTTTAAATAGTAAGAGAATAAACTCAAACCATCAAGTAGCTAACTAAGTCCAATGTATGGAATGGTTTGTTATTTCAGTGATCGTCTTTTAATGTAAAAATATAAATACTGTAATCTTAACTATAGTGAAGTTGCGTATGCAAGTTAGTATAGGGAAGGGTTTGATCTTTATTATACTATAATTCTAATGATGCACCTTTGTTTTGATCTGAATGTATTTTTAGGAGTTTTGGGTTTTTATATTTCTTAGCATTGGACTGATCGTCTCTTGCTAGCTACTGCTGCAACCCAAATTATCAGAAGCAGCCTGGCCGAGTGGTCTAAGGCACTGGTGTTAGCCACCAGTCTCTTCGGAGGCGTGGGTTCAAATCTTACCGCTGGTATACGATTATGTTTGAAAGACTGCAGTGTGAAAAGATATCAAAAATGCAGTTTTTGGTGGAAAAATTTATTCTCTTTTAGAAATAATTTATTTTAGTTACAAAAGGTTTTTAACCCAATTAATTTCCTTTAAAATGAGCTATTGAACAACCCTCTACGATGTTCCAGTGCCAAGCTATCTCTGGATACAAAGAAAAAGAGAAAAAATATCCCGTTTGGGGAGAATAACGTGGTTAAAGTCAATTTTCTTGATTTTCAAGCCAATATATTTCCCTTGCTGTTCAAGCCAAGGAATAGAAAGTTCCCTATAAAGGGGTTTCGGACAAGGTGGTTCCAATGGTGTCCATTTTGTTTTGATCTGACTCCGTTTTTAGGAGCTATGGGTTTTTATATTTCTTAACATTGGACGTGATCGTCTCTTACTAGGTTGCTAGCTACCACTGCAACCCGGATAACCATTTATGATGAACTATATCGGTGCTTTATGCAAATTTTTTTGAAAATAATGCAAACTTTCTCAGGCTCTTAACTATTGATGGATATGAGTAAACTTGATGAAATTTACAAATTTAAAATCAACATAAAAATCCCTTTCTTTTGATGTATCTATTGATGATAAAATTCCTTTTTTTAGAGTTTCGGTTACTATTGAGACGAGTCGCTCTTACCATACAGCTCTTTACCACGAACTGTTTGATCGTGTTTTAATATAGTTTTGGTTACTATGAGCTACGGCTCGTCTATTAATAATCATTTCTATTCACGTCATAGCTCTAATATAAAACTATGACGACATTCAATATTTATCTAGTAGGGTTTCAGACAAGGTAGTTCTAATGATGTACTTTTGTTTTGATTTGACTCTATTTTTAGGAGTTTTGTTATATTTCTTAGCATTGGACTGATCGTCTCTTACTAGATTGCTAGCTACTGCTGCAACCCAGATTCAAACATATAGTTATTTATGAGAGGCAACCTGGCCGAGTGGTCCAAGGCACTGGTGTTAGCCACCAGTCTCTTCGGAGGCGTGGGTTCAAATCTTACCGCTGGTATACGATTATGTTTGAAAGACTGCAGTGTGAAAAGACATCGAAAATGCAGTTTTTGGTGGAAAAATTTATTCTCTTTTAGAAATAATTTATTTTAGTTACAAAAGGTTTTTAACCCAATTAATTTCCTTTAAAATGAGCTATTGAACAACCCTCTACGATGTTCCAGTGCCAAGCTATCTCTGGAAACAAAGAAAAGAGAAAAGAGAAAAAAAATATCCCGTTTAGGCAGAAAGTTGTAGTAGCTGCCACTTTTCTTGATTTTCAAGCCAATATATTTCCCTTGCTGTTCAAGCCAAGAGACAGAAAGTTTCCTATACAGGGGTTTCGGACAAGGCGGTTCTAATGGTGTACTTTTTGTTTTGATCTGACTCCTTTTTTAGGAACTATGGGTTTTTATATTTCCTAACATTGGACGTGATCGTCTCTTACTAGGTTGCTAGCTACCGCTGCATCCCGGAAATCTTTCAAAGAGAATTTTAATCTGTAATTTTGAATACTTTTCGTGATCCTGGTAAAACATGCATAAAATGTTTCTCAATTTACGAAGAACAGCCTGCATTTTTGCCATCTTCTTGTATTTCTGAATGTAATTTTTACCTTTGTCCCTATGCGTTCTTCGGTACAACCTCACAGAGAATTTAATTTTTTCATTATAGCTTTTGTCACCCCAGTATCTACCCATTATTCTGGTAGCAATTTTTTTCTTATGTTTGTTTCGGTAATCTATATCGTTATCATACCGTTCCTTGCTCTTTTGTTTGGCTGTCTCAATTTTCCCTTCTCGATACCCCTGATCCGTAACATACCTCTGTTTTGCTCTTTCATATTTCATTTTCTTAAATTCTGGATCACAAGACATCTTAGTAGCAATCTTTACGCGTTCTCGAGCTTTATTGCGTTCGGTGGCATTTTTATCTCTTTTAAATAAACTTTTCCTATATTTCAGGATGTTAGCTTTATTTTTTGTGTAGTAAAGTTTTTTATTAGTAGAAATTTGGATTGCTCTATTTTGATAGTTTTTTGGGTTATTCTTTCTTTTTTTCCACTCGCGTGAGACCATATTTTTTCAAGGTTTAAAATTATTAATTACACAATACCCCGTGTCGAGTATCTAAAACCTAGCATAAAAAAAAAACTAATCTTTAAATTTTCAGGTATTTATCTTGTTTGAATTACAAAATTAGTATTATTGGTTAGACACCATAAATATTTTTGCAGTTTACATAATAAGTTTAGCGATTCTGGACTGAAAACTAAAATAATTGCAATTATAAGACAATAATATGGAGATACGTACTTTACGGGTTACAAACCAAAAAAAGTTTGGTTCCAGGATACAATAATAACTTTGAACTGAGATGAAAAACATTTTCTTCCAGGAGACAAAAAGTAAAACTAATTATAAAATTTTCATGTATTTTTGTTGTTTAAATTAAGAAGTTACTACTACTGATTAGGCATCATAGATATTTTTGCAGTTTACATAATAATTTTAGCGATTAAGCCAAAAAAGAAAATTTTGGTTCCAGGAGTTTCGGTTACTATTGAGACAAGTAGCTATTATTACTATAGAGTTCATTACCATGAACTGTTTGATTGCTTCAAAATTGAAGTATCTTTGAAAAGACTGCAGTATGAAAATACATCAAAATGCAATTTTTTTGACAAAATTGATTCTACTTTAAAAAGTATTTTATTTTTAATTACAAAAGTGACTAGATGTTGCAATTTTCTTTAAAATGAGCTATTATACAGCTCTCTATGATTTTCAAGTGCCCAGCTAGCTGAGGAGAAAAATCAAGCGGAAAGAAAAAAATATCCCGTTTGTGGAGAATAACGTGGTAAAAGTCAATTTTCTTGATTTTCAAGCCAATATATTTTCTTTGTTATTCAAGCCAAAGGGCGGTAAGTTTCCTTAATAGGGGTTTCGGACAAGGTGGTTCTAATGGTATACTTTTTGTTTTGATCTGACTCTTTTTTTAGGAGTTAGGGGTTTTATATTTCTTTACATTGGAGGTGATCGTCTCTTACTAGGTTGCTAGCTACCGCTGCAACCCGGATTGCTAGCTACCGCTGCAACCCGGATTCATGACGTCATGGCGCAATGGTATTATTTCATGACGTCTTCAGAAACAACAATATAATTTCGTGTTTTTCTATTCACGTCACAGCTCTAATATAAAACTATGATGACTGACATTCACTATTGATCTAGTAGGGTTTCAGACAAGGTAGTTCTAATTATGCACTTTTGTTACTATATACTATATATTACCTATGCTATAGTTAAGTGGCCTATAAAATTTAGTATAGACAAAAGGTCGTTCTTTATTATAATAATGATGTACTTTTTTTTTGATTTGACTCTATTTTTAGGAGTTTTGTTTTATTTTTTAGCATTGGACTGATCATCTCTTACTAGATTGCTAGCTACTGCCGCAACCCAGATTCACATATATATTTATTTATGAGAGGCAACCTGACCGAGTGGTCCAAGGCACTGGTGTTAGCCACCAGTCTCCGGAGGCGTGGGTTCAAATCTTACCGCTGGTATACGATTATGTTTGAAAGACTGCAGTGTGAAAAGACATCGAAAATGCAGTTTTTGGTGGAAAAATTTATTTTCTTTTAGAAATAATTTATTTTAGTTACAAAAGGTTTTTAACCCAATTAATTTCCTTTAAAATGAGCTATTGAACAACCCTTTACGATGTTCCAGTGCCAAGCTATCTCTGGATACAAAAGAAAAGAGAAAAAAATATCCCGTTTGTGGAGAATAACGTGGTAAAAGTCAATTTGCTTGATTTTCAAGCCAATATATTTTCTTTGTTATTCAAGCCAAAGGGCGGTAAGTTTCCTTTATAGAGGTTACGGACAAGGCAGTTCTAATGGTGTACTTTTTGTTTTGATCTGACTCCATTCTTAGGAACTATGGGTTTTTATATTTCTTAACATTGGACGTGATCGTCTCTTACTAGGTTGCTAGCTACCGCTGCAACCCGGATGTTATTCCATTGATCGTCTTTTAATGTAACTTTGGAAAAGAAAAAAAAAGATGCCGTATAGGCAAAATGCTGTAGTAGCTGCCACTTTTCTTGATTTTCAACCCAATATATTTCCCTTGCTGTTCAAGCCAAGGGACAAAAAGTTTTTGCTAGCTACCGCTGCAACCCGGATGATTAAAAATCGTCTTTAATGTAATTAGTTACTATAGGCTGAAGTTCGTTCTTTACTGCATACCGCTGCAACTCGGACTTAATGTAAAAACGATATCATTACTATATCATTAACTACAATTAAGTTGAGTATCTAATCTAGTATAGGCAAGAGTTTGTTCTTTATTATAAGGATAATAAACTGATTACAAACAGGAAAAAGCCTACGGCTTTTTCTTCTTTGAAATAGTAAGAGACGAACCTCAAACTATCAAATAGCTAACTAATTCCAATGTATGCAATTGTTTGTTATTCCAATCATCGTCTTTTAATGTAATTTAAACCCTACGATCCGATTTCAAATCTTGGTGGACGGTTTTTATGAAATGCCGCTGCAACCCGGATACCACTGCAATCTGGATAGCTTGCAGCTACCCCTGGAACCACCATATATCAGTTACTATAGGTGAGAGATCGTTCTTTACTGTAATTTTGTTTTGATCTGACTCTATTTTTAGGAGTTTTGTTATATTTATTAGCATTGGACTGATCGTCTCTTGCTAGGTTGCTAGCTACCGCTGCAACCCGGATGTTATTCCATTGATCATCTTTTAATGTAACTTTGGAAAAGAAAAAAAAAGATGCCGTATAGGCAGAATGCTGTAGTAGCTGCCACTTTTCTTGATTTTCAACCCAATATATTTCCCTTGCTGTTCAAGCCAAGGGACAAAAAGTTTTTGCTAGCTACCGCTGCAACCCGGATGATTAAAAATCGTCTTTAATGTAATTAGTTACTATAGGCTGAAGTTCGTTCTTTACTGCATACCGCTGCAACTCGGACTTAATGTAAAAACGATATCATTACTATATCATTAACTACAATTAAGTTGAGTATCTAATCTAGTATAGGCAAGAGTTCGTTGTTTATTATAAGGATAATAAACTGATTACAAACAGGAAAAAGCCTACGCCTTTTTCTTCTTTGAAATAGTAAGAGACGAACCTCAAACTATCAAATAGCTAACTAATTCCAATGTATGCAATTGTTTGTTATTCCAATGATCGTCTTTTAATGTAATTTAAACCCTACGATCCGATTTCAAATCTTGGTGGACGGTTTTTATGAAATGCCGCTGCAACCCGGATACCACTGCAATCTGGATAGCTTGCAGCTACCCCTGGAACCACCATATATCAGTTACTATAGGTGAGAGATCGTTCTTTACTGTAATTTTGTTTTGATCTGACTCTATTTTTAGGAGTTTTGTTATATTTATTAGCATTGGACTGATCGTCTCTTGCTAGGTTGCTAGCTACTGCTGCAACCCAGATTCACATATATATTATTTATGAGAGGCAGCCTGGCCGAGTGGTCCAAGGCACTGGTATTAGCCACCAGTCTCTTCAGAGGCGTGGGTTCAAATCTTACCGCTGGTATACGATTATGTTTGAAATACTGCAGTGTGAAAAGACATCAAAAATGCAGTTTTTGGTGGAAAAATTTATTCACTTTTAGAAATAATTTATTTTAGTTACAAAAGGTTTTTAACCCAATTAATTTCCTTTAAAATGAGCCATTGAACAACTCTCTACGATGCTCCACTGCCAAGCTATCTCTGGATACAAAAGGAAAAAAGAAAAAAAGAAAAAAATATCCCGTTTAGGCAGAATGTTGTAGTAGCTACCACTTTTCTTGATTTTCAAGCCAATATATTCCCCTTGCTGTTCAAGCCAAGGGACAGAAAGTTTCCTATACAGGGGTTTCGGACAAGGCGGTTCTAATGGTGTACTTTTTGTTTTGATCTGACTCCTCTGTTAGGAACTATGGGTTTTTATATTTCTTAACATTGGACGTGATCGTCTCTTACTAGGTTGCTAGCTACCGCTGCAACCCGGATTTAGACCATTTTGAATAAAATAGCTATCTCAAAATTTCTATTAGATGCATTTTGGGACAATATGACGTGTGTGCGTGTGTGCCGGAGTTGGGGGGGGGGTAACTGCCCTCCGATCACTTCAACTCTTAAAAAGAACACTAGAGCGTCTGATTACCAATCCAATGAGCCCCCTCCGAAGTTTATATGACCATACTTTCTATAAAAAAAAACCTTATATGTCCCCAGGGCATAACTTACAACCCTTACCCTGAGGGCTGGAGGTTTTTTTATCCTCAAAGACATAATTTTAAGACCGTTCTGATACGCTGAACAAAATGACTATCTCAAAATTTTTATTGAAAGTGTTAGGGGAAATTATGGGCGAGGGGGGGGAGCATTTGCCCTTTGATCACTTTCTACTATTAAAAATGGCCCCTTTCTTCTCAATTTCCAATCAAATGAGCCCTTTTTGAAGCTTTTACGATAAAACTTTCTATAAGAACCTTATATGCCACAAGGGCACAACTTACGACCCTTGTCCTGGGGGGGGGTTGTCATCCTCAAAGACACAATTTCCAGACCTGTCAACTACGGTGAACAAAATGACGATATCAAAATGTTGATCGGAAATGTTTGGGGAAATAATGGGCTTGAGGGGGATCCTCCCTCCAAATACTTTCGACTATTACAAAGGGCAGTAGCCCTTTCAATTTCCAATCTAATGAGCTCTTTTTAAAATTTTTACGACAACGCTTTCTATAAAAACATTATATGCCCCACAGGGCATAACTTACAACCTTAGCCCTGAGGGCGATGGGGGCGGGGGGGGGAGGGGGTGGCATCCTCAAAGAACTAATTTCCAAAACTTTCAACTACGTTCAACAAAATAGCTATCTCAAAATTTTGATTGGATGTGTTTAGGGACATGGTGGGCGTAAGAGGGGGTTTAGATACCCTCCAAACAATTTCGACTATTAAAAAGGGCACTAGCCCTTTGAATTTCCAATCGAATGAGCCCCTTTTCAAGTTTCTACGAGAAAGCTTTCAATAAAAACCTTATATGCCCCCCCCGGGTATAACTTATAACCCTTGCCCTGAAGACTGTGGGGGAATATCCTGCTCAAAGATATAATTTCCAGAACTTTCAACTGCGTTGAACAAAATGGTGACCTCTAAATTTTTATTGGATGTGTTTGAGAAATGTGTTTGGGCGTGGGCGTGGAAGGGGTGTTAGTTGCCTTCTAATCCCTTTCGACTATTAAAAAGGGCATTAGCCCTTTGAATTTAAAATCGAATGAACCCTTTTTGAAGTTTCTACAACAAAGCTTTCTGTACATTCCTTATATGCCCCAAGGGCATAACTTATAACCCTTGCCCTGCAGACTGTGGGGGATTTTACTCCTTGAAAACATAATTTCTATGTGGAAGTTAACTACGTTGAACAAAATGACTATCTCAAAATTTTGATTGGATCTGTTTGGGGAAATGGTGGGCGTGGAAGGGGTGTTAGTTGCATTCCAATCGCTTTCGACTATTAAAAAGGGCACTAGCCATTCCAATTTCCAATCAAATAAACCCCTTACGAAGTTTTTATGACAACTCCTTCGCTATGTAGTGCCCTGGTCTAGAGAAAAAACAATAATAATACATTGTGCCAACATCGTTCTTCACGTACGCAGCGCTATTCCGTTGCCTATGAAAAGAGCACTAGCCCTTTCAATTTCCAATTGAATGAGCCCTTTTTGACGTTTCTACAACAAATTTTTCGATAAAAAACCTTATATGCCCCCAAGGCATAATTTAAAATCCTTGCCCCGAGGGCTGTGGGGGGGGGATTATCATTCTCAAAGACCTCATTTCCAGAACTTTCAACTACGTTGAAAAATATTGTATGTGTTTATTTTTATTGTATGTGTTTGGGGAAATGGTGGGCTTGAGAGGGGGGTCAGTTGCCCTCCAATTACTTTCGACTATTAAAAAGGGCACTAGCCATTTCAATTTCCAATCGAATGAGCCCTTTTTGTAGTTACTACAACAACACTTTCTATAAAAACCTTATATGGCCCCAGGGCATAACTTACAACCCTTACCCTGAGGGCTGGGGGGGGGTGTCATCCTTAAATGCCTAATTTCCAAAACTTTAAGCTATGATATCGAACAAAATGGCTATCTAAAAATTTTGATTGGATGTGTTTGGGGAAAAAATGGGCGTGAGAGGGGGGTTAGTTGCCCTCCAATCACTTTTGACTATTAAAATGGGCACCAGCCGTTTGAATTTCCAACAGAATTAGCCCCTCTTGAAGTTTTTACGACAAGGCTTTCTATAAAACCTTATATGCTCCGAAGGTGTAATTTACAACCATTATCCTGAGGGCACTGAGGGGGTTATCATCCTCAAAGACCTAATTCTCAGAACTTTCAACTACATTGAACTAAATGGTTGTCTCAAAATTTTGATTGGATGTTTGGATAAATGGTGGGCGTGAGAGGGGGGTTAGTTGCCTTCTAATCACTTTCGACTATTAAAAAGGCCATTAGCCATTTCAATTTCCAATCGAATGAGCTTTTTTTAAAGTTTCTACGACAACCCTTTCTATGAAAACCTTATATGTCCCCAGGGCATAACTTACAACCCTTGCCCCGAGGGCTGTGGGGGGGGGGGGGGTTGTCGGCCTCAAAGACCTAATTTTCAGAACTTTCAACTACGTTGATGAAAAGGGTTTTCTAAAAATTTTGATTGGATTTGTTTGGGGAAATGGTGGGCGTGAGAGGGGGGCTAGTTGCCCTTCAATCACTAGCAACTATTGATAAGAAGACAAGCCATTTAAATTTATAATCGAATGCACCCTTTTCGAAGTTTTTACGACAACTCCTTTGATACGAAGTGCCCTGGTCTACAGGAAAAAACAATATATTGTGCGAACATCGTTCTTTACTTAGGCAGCGCGATTGCGCTGCCTATGATATTAACCCAGGAAAAAGAATGATAACGGCTTAACTCAAAAATGTTTGATAAGCAAACTCGCTGCAGTTTGAGCTTCTAATTTAATGCTCCTAATGGCCAAAAGAACTGCAGAATAGCCAACTAGAATAACTAGGTAAACTTAAAAAATATTGTGTTTATCCTTTCTGACCTTGCTAGATATTAGAAGCTTGTTTATAGTAAACTCACAAAATGTAAAAAAGAAAATTATTCTAGGTGGTAACATAGAAAAGGACCTTCCATAGTACGATACAGTTCCACGCATACAAAATTTTGCAGAATATTTGGCTATCTTGTAGAATAGTTGGTAGAACTAAAGAAATTCTACTTTTTCCCAGAAGCATGTCCTTCTTCTAAAATCTTCTGTACAATAGAAGTATCGGGTTGCTACACTTTTGTGCTCACTAGACATAGAGAGGGGAGGGGTGTATGTCCTGGTTACAGGAACATTTCAACTTCATTATGCTTTGACTATTACTGCTGATAAAACAAAAACTAAATCACCATTTGCATGATGATGCAACGCGCTTATCATTTGACAAGATAATATAACACAAGCATATTTTTAAAAGTTGCTCCTCTGAGAAATGGTGACATATTTGACTATTATATCAACTTTGGTAGGGGGCGTCAAACCTGTCATTAAAGTTACGCCTTTTTTATCGGCCCAAATATATAGTATTTCTTTCAACTTCATTGATTTCCTGTGTCTGCCAAATTGAGTATTCTATCAAAATTTTACAATAAAGAACGAGCCCTAGCACATAGTAACTGAAATATTCAAATAAAGTGCAATTTTTGATATTAACTATTTCCCCTAAAGAATGATAGAATGGTTTATAATAAAGAATGAGGTTTAGCCAATAGTAGCCAAAAGATTAAAATAAAATGTGATTTACGACAAGAACTGAATCATCATGTACATGATGGTACAACACAATTATCTTTTGACAGGATGCTATAACAAAAGTATTTTTAGTAATCACGGTTTCAGTGATAACTGCAACCTAATAAGGGTTGAACACGTCCCATAGTAGCAAAATGATAGCCCAAACAAAATTCCTAAAAATAGTGTCAAATGTAAACAAAAAGTGCTTCATTAGAACCGCTTTGTCCGAAAACCCTGGAAACTTACAGTCTCTTGGCTTGAACAACAAGGAAAAGGTATTTGATTGAAAAACGAGGAAAGTGGTTGCATTAAAAGACGAACCACAACCCATAGTAACCAAAAGTTGAAAAAATGTTTTGGAAAAAAACTTGCAAATGAGAAAAAAGTACCATTTGAACCTGATTCAGGAATGGTAACAGTTAATTCGGATAATTTTGAAAATAAAAGTTTATAACGAAGAAAAAACTTGAAGTGATTTCAAAGAAAATCCTGAAAACCCTCGAAAACGGCGTCAGATTGACATGAAAAGTGCGCCATTAGAATCAGCATGGTCGAAATGTTTTTTATAAAAAAATTAGTTTTCCTCCTTGAACATCGAGAAAAATCACTTTTTGGCATCTGTAACGCTAATGTGTCTCCTTTTTTTCTTTTTTTCCCTCTGGGCTAGGGGGCTATCAAAACATCATAAAGCGATGTTTAGTTGCTCATTTTAAAGGAAATTGCAACATCCAGTCACTTTCGCAAGTATGAAAAATATATTTGTAAAATATTATAGTAAAGAACAAACTCTAGTCTGTAGTAACATAGATATTAAAAAAAAGTATCATACTATGATAAAACACATTTATCTTTTGACAAGATATTATAATACAAGCATAACACAACCTTGGCAATAAAATTAAAACAGAAAAATCTTTTGTTTGCGTTTCTTAAATACCAGATGAATGTTCTCACGTCAAATTCAAAGAGCTGAAATAACGCTCTACAGATATTCAGAAATCATATAAATCCTTTCCAAATATTAGAAAAAAAAGTATACGTAAATGCATGAAAGTTTTCCAACGGCCCCGTGAACAGAGCAAGGTGTCTGAAAAGTGCCAACTGATGGGTGTAACAAGACAAAGCTCCTGATCAGCATTGGAAATAAAAATAAAAGTAGGATCCTTTACATGCGTTTCTGTAATACCGGTGCTAAGATAGAGGGGCTTGAACTTCGGTCTTCCTAATCAGAAGGAGAGTCCTGTCTTCACTGTTCTATAGTAATTACTACTATATAAGTCATTTTAGGGTTGATGATGTACTTTGACATCACTCATGTAGTCCCATCGGCAGGTTTCATAAATACAGTCCCAAAAATCCTACTCGATTCTTTGTTGAGAACGAAAGGTACGTAGTAGTTGACTGGTCAAAACAATTGTCGTTTGTTCTTTACTAGATTTCAATTATCTCAGCAACTGTGTTACCAATGTCCACACTTATATTAAGCTATAGCGATTCTTTATATAAATTCTCTTAAAAGCCCCGGGGGGATTCCCCAGGGACATTCCAAAAGTTGAAACAATGATGATAACCAGCCCTTGTCTGTTATCCCTCTTTACACCCTCCCAAGAAGTTACCATTTACCTTAAGTCTTTCCTTACGACATCCTCCCACACCACTTAGGGATGTCCCGCTCTCCGTTCAACCCTAAATGGTTGGCCGAAGAGGACAATCTTCGGCTATCTGTCATCCTTCATCAGGCAGTGGATTACCAAGGGCAAGAGTTCATTCTTTACTTTAACTTTTCAAAGACATAAGCTCTTTCAAATAGAAAGTTTAGTCTGTAATTTTGAATAATTTTTATCATCCCGATAAAACATTCGCTAAAATAATTCTGTATTTATGAAGATCAGCTTGCATTTTTGCCATCTGTTGGGACTTCTGGATACTGTAGACAAGGGCGTCGTTTGGGGGGGGGGGAGTTTCCTTCCAATAATTTGGAGAAAAAAATTATTATATGGTCGATGCCCCTTAACTAACCGGATATGAACCCCTCTTGCCCCCAACCCTATTAAAATTCTGGAGCTAAGCCCCTTACAGTAGATACCATGAAGATGTACTGAGTAATACTGGCTATGCAATGTAATCTAACATCTATTTATATCCTAATAGTATAGTGTCATAATATACTGACTTCATTATACCTAATATCATAATATAGCATTTACTTTTTCGTCATATATGGTTCTAACTTATGATTATGACGACAAATATTATCTTGTATATGAAAATAAAGTTTTTTGTAAAGATATTGATCTTATTTTAAATATTTTTGGTTACAAAAGCGCCTAGATTTGACAATTTCCTTTAAAATGAACCACTAAACAGCCCTCTATGATGTTCCAGTACCCAGCTAGCTTAGGAGAAGGAAAAGGAAAAAAGGTCGATGCAAAATATCGTGGTTCCAGCCACTCCCCTTGTTTTTGAAGTCAACGGATGCCGCTACTGTGCCAACCATGATATATCAATCTATTTATAAGCAGCTTTTTAAGCAATTTTATAAGTATAGAAAATATGCCCAGAGGAAGATCTAAGAAAAAAAAAATTACAATTCTTATAAATGATGATTTGTGTCCAACTACCCGAATTATTAGGCATGGTAAGACCAAGAGAGCGACCCGAAAACTTCAATTCACAATTGCTCACAATAATTGCTCACAATTGGCCATCAAATGAGACAAGACCAATCCGAGCAGCTAAAGCAAAAGCTATTGAAAAACTGTCTGCCAATGAGGGTTTCAACAAATCCAAGATGAAAGAGAAAAACAAAGAAATATACGGTTAGAACATAAGCCACAGCGAGAATTACGAGTCAAAAACGACAGTAAGAATAAAGAAATATGTGATTAGAAGATATGCGACAGCGACAGATTTTATTTATTAGTTGGTGTCAATAACTTTTAGTGCACAATTATTGGCATTGTTCATTTATAAATTATATTGTGTGTTAATATTTGACTTATGAATAGTCCACTGTTTGTTTAAACAGTTATTTCGTCTTACATTTCAATCAGTTTGTTGTTTTGTTTTTTTTTCTTTTTTTTTTCGATAACTACGATATTTAACAATTACGTTACCGTGATATGCCCTCGATTTAGCAACGGCAATCAAACAGTTCGTGGTAACGAACTGAAAGTAAGGAGCGACATGGCTCAATATAAACCGAAACTCTACAACACGGAATTTCGACACCAATAGATACATCAAAAGAATCAGATTTTAATGCTGATTTCAAATATATAAGTTTAGTCCTACCCATCAAAAGTCAAAAGTTTAATATCATCAAGTTTAGTCCTACCCATCAAAAGTTACACGCCTGAGAAAATGTGCCTGATTTTCGAAAAAAGGGGGAAATACTCCCTAAAAGTTATAAAACTTTAATGAAAATCACACCATCAGATTCAGCGTATCAGAGAACCCTACTGTAGAGGTTTCAAGCTCCTATCTGCAAAAATGTGAATTTCGTATTTTTTGCCAGAAGAAAGATCACGGATATCTGTTTATTTGTTTTTTTTTCCCAGGGATGATTTTGTCGACACAGGGGTCCTAGAATATTGTTAGAGGGCTCATTCGAACGAAAATTAAAAGTTCTAGTGCCCTTTTTAAGTGACCAAAAAATGGAAGGCAACTAGGCCCCATACCACACTCAATTTTTTCCCAAGTTACCCGATCAAAATTTTGAGATAGCCATTTTGTCGGCATGGTCAAAAGTATAATAAATATGTGTTTTAGGATTACTTAATCCCCCAAAGTTGCCGGGGGGCTGAAAGTTAAGAGCTCTACCCAATATTTACATACCGTATTGGTTATTGGGAAGCATACAGATGTTTTCAGGGGGGATTCTTTCTGGTAGTGGGGGGGGGGGTCGGGGGTTATGTTGGAGGATCTTTCCATGGAGGAAGTTTTCACCGGGGAAGGGAGATTGCTATGAAGCGGGCACCGGATTTCCCAGCATTATTTAAACAAAAAATGACCAGAAATTAAATTAAAAAAAAAAAGTTTTTCCACTGAAAGTAAGGAGCAACATCAAAACTTAAAACGAACATAAATTATTACATATATGATTGGGTTCACCCCCTAGACAATACTTCCCTCTTTAAGCCAAAGATTTTTTAGTACTTTCATTAGAGCTATTTATTCTAATTAACGGCCTTTGTGATTAAGGGGTCATTTTTAAGGAATGGGAACAAAATTTAAACTTTAGCGTAAAGAGCGAGGTATTGACTATGGGGCGAACCCCCTAATATACGTATTAAAAATATATTAATATAGAAGTTTGTTACGTAAGTTAATTCGTAAGTTACGTATATTTATTACTAATAAAAACGTTCGTAAATAAAATTAAACAATTTCCGAGAAATCCATTGAACCAAATAAAAGTAAAATTAATATACAAATTTTGTTTTAATTATTCATGTACGGTGAGCCAAAATCAAAACCTGCATTAAATCAAAAAAGTTCAAAAATTAAATAAAAAAACAAGTTGTTTTTAGCTGAAAGTAAGGAGCAACATTAAAACTTATAACGAACAGAAATTATTCCGTATATGAAAGGGGATGTTCCCTCCTAGACACCTCGCTCTTCACGCTATATTTAGACTCTTTCTCACAGCTCTATTTTTTTAAACAATACAAAACTTTAGCGTAAAGAGCGAGGCGTTGAGGAGGGGACATCTCCTTTCATATACGGAATAATTTTTGTTCGTCTTAAGTTTTAATGTCGCTCCTTAGTTTCAGTTAAAAAAAACTTGTTATTTTATTTAATATAAATACGAAAGTACACAATTTTGATAGTTTTAAGGGAGATCAAAGTAATAAGGCTTTTTTGGGACTAGGGAAGTTTTATTTATTTGAATAAATATATTTTTTCTGTTATATTTAATTTCAAAGAAGATTAAGATTTTCTCATGGGAATTTACGGTGGCTGGGATAAAGAGGTCCAACAGTTGGTTGCGAGGAATATGGGTTTTAGGAGGTCAGAAAGGGGGTAATTAACTTGTTGTTTTGGATCAATTTGCAGCTTATAACCTTAGTTTCAAACATGAATTTAATAAGATAAGATAAGATTTATTCTTCATTAGATACACATACAATATTACATGTTATTATTCCCCCAAAGGCTCATTGGCCTGTACAAAGGGGGAAGACAAATGAGTTCCTTACTCAGAGAAGAAAAACAAAAGAAAATTTAAAATGATCACTTACTCACATACGAAGGAGAAGAAAAGAAAATATAGATAAAATGAAAACTATAGAAAAAATAGAATAAATGAACTAAATTAATTAATTAGATTAAATAGACTAAAAAAAATAATAAAATAAAATAAAAACACAAATAAAAATAACTTCTACGAAGCCAAAGAATTTTTAACAGTTTTTTTAAACAAACCGAATGAGTGGCACCCTCGAGCTGATTCAGGCAACTTATTCCAAACAATATGACACGCCATTAGAGGATTAAAATCTGACCTTATGCAAGGAGTAAATGGAACTAGAACATGATTTGTCATATTACGAAGATTATAATTATTTTGATCAGAGGTAAAAGATAGCGGAACACTTAGGGGCCGGGGGAGGTCACCATGAAGCTGAGCAAAAGTAAAACATGCACACGAAAGAATGTATAGTGACTCAAGATCAAGTAATGCTATAACTAATGAACGATTAGTTTCCTGAATGAGCTTTCTAGAAAATAGAGTAGGGAAACGGCCCCACGAAAACATGGCCCAAAGAGGGTCAAAGGTATTTTTACTGATCGGATCAACAAAAAAAAGTCTGTTTTAACCCAAAGTCTTAGGGTTAAAACAGACTTAGGGAAGGGCACTATGGTCTTATGATGTTTTTTTTTGCAATGGAGCGACTTGCCAAATTTGACATATTTTTTTTCTCCTTCAATGGCACAATTACACTTGCACAAAATCAAGGGTTTTGAAATCCCTTTTTGTCAAAATTGTCTAGATATAGTTCTATTGATGTCAATAAATTGAAGGAATCCCCGTTACCTGAAACTTTTAAAAAACAGTAAAATTCATCAAAAATACGCTGGTCGCTTTATAGATATTTATTTTATCCATTCTAGCGACTGATTAAAAGAACGCCTATCCTCTGTTTCTTCCTAGTAAAACACCCTTCCTAATGATACTGTCAATAATCTTTTCTTCAAAAAATGGACTCTGACAGTTTCCCCAATTCGAGTAGTGTCCAACTATTGAAAGTGACAAATCGTAAAAAAGGGGAACACAATGACCAACGAAAATTATCCCCAAGAATATCAACAGTGGATACAGAGATAAGCTGTCACCGCTTACCATTGGATCATTTATCAGAGGCGATTAAATCAAATGGTTTCTGCAGAAGAACTCAATTCACTTTTTGAGCATCAATGAACATCTATGTACTTTTGTTGAGACTGATCACAATACTGCCAAAGCTTGATTGGAAAAAGTTAATTAATTAAGTTATTTAGACAGTACTATAAATAAAAAGATATTCTTTGTATCTTTTTGTTCATGGATCAGTGGCTAAATGAAACAAATACTCAGCAGCGGTTTTAGGCCTCATAATCTGGGGGGGGGCAAGGCATACTTTAGAAGTGTAGGTTACAAAATAAAAGGAATTTATAGTCAGATGTCAGAAAAACTGGGGGGAGTCAGCTACCCTGCCCCTGCAGGTCTAGAACGGTCACTGTATATGCTTTTGCAATGTTTGATTTTATGGGGGACCTAGTCCGAGATGAATATGGCAATATGTCCTAATAAAAATTTCAAGCTATGAAACAGCCATATCTAGGAGAGAACTGTGTTACAGGAGGCCTTTTAGTGTTTTTATCAATTTTCAAAGAAAGACAACACTCGAGCTTGAGTTCTGGCGCCTATGTTCAGTTGTTAATCAATTGTTACTCAAGAAAATAATACTGTAAAAACACTGAAAATACCACTGGAAAATAACTTGTAAAACCACAGAACTATGTTCACTGAGCGTCTGTTAACATCTATATAATTCCGTTTGGGCTGAGCAATATACTGAAAAAAAACTTTATTGAGAAAAATTAGCTGTTGAAGCTATTTATACAGTGTCTCTAGCCTATGTTCCCAAAATATTTTCATGCACAATGAGGATATTAACTTGGCCATGAGATATTACGGTTTCACGGTTAGCATGAATCTTCTTATTTATAATAAGAAGAAGGGATAGCAAGCTATCGGAAGATCACAGAGAGAAATTTAATGGCTTCTTTAAAAGCTTCTGTCTCTGCTGATGCGCCTCTTATAAATTTGTTTATATAACTCCATGGCAAAGTGCCATTCAAGGCCGCATCCAGGTGGTTTGACACCCCCCCCCCCCGAAATGTTTTTCCGACTCGTAACAATGTAATTAAAATGAATATTAATGAAATTTTGATAGGTTTAAAAGATTTATTTTTATAAAAAAAACGAAAATTCTTTTGAAACCCTCCCCCCTAAGAAAATATATGGCCCTGGCACCATATGACACCAAAATGTACTATTTTTGGTACTTTTAGATAAAGCTGGAAAGCATAACAATGACACCGTTTAATCTTCAGGGTAGAAAACCCTGAACCAAATGTTCAAACCCTCTCTCCTCTACAATCCCCTCCTTGCCCTCTTAGTAATCGAAAAAAAACTGTCCAATGAAAAAAACGTCATTTACTAATTTTTGTCCCCTGAAAATAATTAAATTTACCTGAGATAAGATAGGGCTTTACTGAAAACTCATTTTCCTTTAGAAAATTTAATAAAAATTAAAATCGTGTACTAAAACTTATTAGTATAATTGGCGATGAAAGACTATTTAGAATTTTGAAAGTCAGCGTTTTTTTTCAGCAGGATACTTATTGAATTTTCTGCTAATCAGAGAACATATTGTTTTTTGGCGATTGGTTTTGTGTTTTCAGAAAAACACTAGTTTTCGCTTACTCCTAGAGGATACTTTTTGAACAGTCGACTCAAATTTTGCAGGATACAATCGAAATAAGAATATCTGTCCGATTTTTTTAAATTACTTATCATATTTATGACAATATATTTCAGATATTTTACTTCCAATGATTTAATCTTATTTTACTCCTTCTTTTTATAACCATAATCTTCACTTTTCATGATCTGAGTTTTTGGGGGGTTACCTTTTAATGTTTTTTTTTTTTTAAACTCTCAGCATAATTAATTTAAAAAACAACAGCAAAGTGTTTCCGAGGAAAGTAAACGAAGTTGAAACTTAAAACGGACAAAAATTATTACTTCACCACCTATCTAATATATATCAATGAAGGTAGTCCAAATAAACCAACTAATTATGTTTCCCTGTACTTTTAGGATTATAAAAAACTAGTGCTTTACTGAAAACACAAAATTCAAGCATAAAAAACAGGAGTATTGATTTGGGAGTCAAAAGTGAGTATGTAGCCTGACAACAATAAGCGAATCTATAAAGCTTTTCATAGTCTTACACCAGTTGTGTCATCAGTAACTTTTAGTATACAATTAGAATTATCTTAGAAACATAAGCGTAAAATTAAGTATTTTTTAATAACCGCGAAGTAATTGAACAACATACAGAAATATTGGATTGATTAGGTGCATTTTGGTCTTGCCAGCTGTAATAACAATAGTGAATAATATACAGTCTTAAATTGTAAGAAATATGCTTTAGTTACTTGAAATGAAAATCAAATAAGACATAATATGAACTCTGGAAATCCGATTATTTCTCTCTATACAACAGTGAATTTCAAGCTACGATACAAATTCTAAAGCTAGTCTATAGTCCTAATATTACCAAGATGGCTTTACTTCGGACTTGTGTACAAACTAATCACGAAATGTCATTTTCAGAAACAAAACGAGAGCCAGCCATTGAACTGAGCCATTGTGCAGAAATGATACCAAACTAAACGTAAAAAAAATAATAAAGCAACAGTCCTAAACTGGATTGCTGCTTTATCTTAAAACGGAAAGATTCTAAAAGGGCTTGATAAAATTTTTATTCTGTAAAAAGTGTCCTTAATTGGTTTGCTTTTACTGTACCAAAACTCCTATATTATTTTGTGTTTTCAGTAAAATGTTAGTTTTTTATAATCCTAAAAGAATAGGGAAACATAATTAGTTGGTGTATTTGTACTAGTTTTATTCATATATATTAAATAGGCCTTGAAGTAATAATTTTTGTCCGTTTTAAGTTTCAACTTCGCTCTTTACTTCCCTCGGAAAAACTTTGTTTTTTAAAGTTAATCTTTGTTCGTTTTTTATTAAAATTTAAGATAGAGACAACGCTGCCATGATTTTTATTATTTGCACAGAATAATGTATGTTCGTTTTAAGTTTTAATGTCACTCCTTAGTTTCAGTTTAAAACCTATTTTTATAATAATTTCTAATTATCACCGATCTGGGGGAGATAAGACACCTCTGGAAAATACTACAAACAACCTTGAGAGCTACTAAAAACTGTCAGTCTATAGCATAAAGTTCATTATCCGTACTTCACATAACAATACATGTTTTTCAAGAACATTTGTTTTTCGATGAGCAGAAAGCTGTTTTTACTCGGCCGACTTCGCCTGAAAAAGCCATAACGAAGACAGGGCTTTATAAATCACCTATTTACTAGCAGAAACTAGAAGGCTACTGTAACATTAGAGAGCAGTTCAAGGATTCATTTAAAAGCTTATATTTATACCTAATCGCTTTTTATAAATTTGACTCGATAGCACATTCCCATAAAGTGCACTTTCGGTTGATTCCCCCATTTTTTAAATTATAAGTGCCTTTTCCAATGAACATGACCAAAAAGAGGCATTTTTCAAAACCTAGGCAGGAGCAAAAAAACTAAGAAGGCAAGGACGTCTCTTCCCCTCAATACCACCGTTAGAACTAGCACACAGGCTCCATCGTAGAGTGAAGTTTGAAGGTCCAATTCATAACTGTTGATCATTCAAGCTTAATTTTTAGTAGATTTTCATTTGATTTTTTTTTTGTTTTAGTTAATTTGTTTTCGGAATAATCCTTTACTTTTAAGATGAGTAGGTGATTTATGAAACTTACTAAGAGGGTCTGGAGGGGGGTACATGTGAGGGGCTTTATAAGCATCCAGTTAAGGGTTTTGGACCATAATTATTGCAATGGTACTGTTTTACGCTTCCAAACTCTTCCACTCAAGAATCGGTACCAAAAGCGCCGTTTTAGTGTTATATGGTGCTTTTGAATGGTAAAATTGATTAAAAAAAAACAAAAAAACACGTAGATACGAGCAATAGGTTTAAAACGAGCCTTCTCGGGATATGCTTTAAAAATGAGTGCATCACATATGCAAAAATAGTGGATTATCTAAAAAGTAATCATAAGAAGGGACAAACCGTGATTGAAAAAAAAAATCTAAGCTGGAATCGAACGCATGATGATCTAATTTGAAGTCCAGCACTGTACTAACAGAACCACGCCTCTAATAACGTAATTTAATATATTGGTGTTTGTAGTACTTTAATTGCGTAGCTTATTAATGGGGTTGGAGGAGGAATTTACGGGAGGTATTCTTGTCAACCTCCAGTTAAGGTTATTGGACCATAATTATTACAATGATACCGTTTTATGCTTCCAAGATTTTCCACTTAAGAAGTGGCACCAAAAGTGTTGTTCTCACTTACAAGTGGTAGAATCGATAAAAAGCACGTAGACATGAGCAAAAGTTTTCAAATAAGTCATTGAACATCAACTAAAAAGTTGTGGTAGCCCACTAGTCCCAGCTTCTCCACTTGAGACATGGCATCAAAAGTGCCGTTTTAAATTTCATTTGAAACTTGCAGATGGTGGAAATTATAGGAAGAACGTAGATATGAGTAATATTTCATATATGAGCTATCAAAAATCTATCTAAGATGTTCTGGTAGCCCGCTAGCCCCATCCCTGGAGAAACGGCATAAAAAGTGTCTTTTTTCGTGTCATATGGTATTTGCAGACGGCGCAGTTTATATAAACCACGTACATATGAGAAATAGCTTGGGAATGAGTTTTTAAGCAGCTCTCTATGATGTTCTAGTAGCCCACTAGGCCTGGAAAAAAGAAGAAGAAAAAGACTACTTTAACATATTTTTTAGCTACAATGGGATGTGGTTCGCTCTTTACTAGGTTGCAGCTAATGCTTCAACCATGACAAAAAGTTCTTTGAAAATTCTCCCCAGAAACTTGTTAAAATTAAAATCTGTGAAATCTAATAGATGGTAGAATTTGTAAAAAAAAAAAAAAACCCTAGTAAATATAAGCAACAGCTTTTAACTAAGCAATTAAACCTGTATTTACGATGGTGTGGTAGCCTGCTAATGTTTCAGTAGCTTACTGATGAGCAGACTATTTATGAAACCTACTAAGGGGGCTGGGAGGGGAAGTGTACGGGAGGGGCTCTTGTAAACATCCAGTTAAGAGTTCTGGAACATAACTATTACAATGATATCTGTTTTGTGCTTCACAGCTTTTCTACTTAAAAAGTGGCACCAAAAGTGTTGTTTTTAGTGCTATTTCGCACTTATGAAGGGTAAAATTGATAAGAAAAAAGCACATATATATGAGCAATAGCTTTCAAATGAGCCAATAAACATCACTCTTATAAGTTCTTCAAGTCCAATAGCCCCAGCTTTTTCACTTGAGACACGGCACCAAAAGTGCCATTTGGAACTTGCTTATGGTGGAATTTATGTGAAGGACGTAGATATGAACAAAATCTTTTATATGAGCTATAAAAAATCCGTCTACCATGTCCTTGGTAGCCTGCTAGTGCCACCCCTTAAGAAATGATACAAAACGTGCCATTTTATTGCCATATGGCACTTGCAGATGGCAGAATTTATAAAATCACGTAGTTATGAGAAATAGCTATTCAATGAGCCATTAAACATCTCTCTATAATGTTCTGGTATAGCCCGCTAGGCTAGTTGAAAAAAAGACAGATCAATGCTACCGATGCAAAAAAGTGGTTTTCCTTGTTGTTCAAGGCGGGGGACTGTAATTTACCTGCAGTAGGTTTTCGACCTTGCTGATTCTAATTGTATACTTTTCATTTTGATCTGACCCCATTTTCGAGGGGTTTGAGGTTTATTTTTAAATCACCTTAAATTTCTTTTCGCAATGAAATTTTACTTTTAAGATAAACCAAAACAATAGTTACCATTCCTGATTCAGTGTCAGATGGCAATTTTTTTCACCAGGCAGTTTTTTGAATACGTTTTTTTAACTTTTGGTTACTATGGGCTGTGGCTCGCTCTTTACTAGGTAGCAGCTACTGCTGCAACCATGATAAACAAACCGATCAATGAACCACCTTATCTAGCCAAAATAATGGGGGAAAATTATGGATAGCGCAAATGGGTAGCGTAAAAAACAGTTTCCTAACGGAAAATGTTAATCTTCTTTGAAATTCATTTTTACTTATATATAACAGAAAAAAAATATTTATTCAAACAAATAAAACTTACCTTTCCCCAAAAAATTCTTATAATTTCTCTCTCGCTTAAAACTATTATAATTGCTTAATTTTTTAGTTTATTATAATTGCTTACTTTCAAGTTTCACTGTTGTTGCTAAATCGAGAGCATATCACGGTAACGTAATTGTTAAATATCGTAGTTATCGAAAAAACGGCAAAAACTGGTGAAGAGTAAGACGAAATAATTGTTTAAGCAGACAATGGACTATTCATAAGTCAAATATTAACACACAATATAATCTATAAATGAATAATGTCAATAGTCCTACTTTCTCCATGTCCTCCTTGTACAACATTTTGACGAAGTCAATTTTTTGGTCTTCATTAATTGGCCCGTGCCCCCCCCCTTCTCCACAGGGGCCAGTCTACATACCTTGTAAGTTTAGGTCAACCGTAAAAAAAAAAAATAAAAAAAAAAAATCTTGTCAAGTTTCAGGCATCATGACATTGATATAACAAAACTTTAAAATGCATTTTTTCATGGAGGTCTCCACTGTCCTATTTTGGAAATGACCATGCCCAAACTAAGTCATCTTTATGTTAGGTTCTTCTTGACACAGGAGCTTACGTCTGCAGGGTTCAAATAGAATAGTGCGACAAGGATTTTGGTCTCTGACATCCTCAACTACCTCTCAAAAAGTGGTTTTGCCTTTACCCCATTTTAAGATTCCCAGAAACTTTTTTAGATAATCAGAAAAACATTTTTTGGCCCTTTTTAGTGCATCATTCTCAGACCATCCAATGTTGTTTACTTTTTTTCGATTGGGGCCACCTTGACCCAAAGACTCGGATATAAATTTAAAGACAAGCTGAAGGAATTGACCCCATTTTTGAGGTAAGTTCATTTGGGACTCTTAGTCGAATCTAAAAAGTTTCAAGCAATTGGAAGGAAAGTATCTTAGATATATTTAGAAACCCATGAAGGTCCTTATCCCAACTAAAGAAAATTTCTCGAACCTTTTCAGGCTTATTTTCGGGCAACTTGAAATTTGATTTCCAGCTCTGTCTTATGCATTGAGCTTCTTTGGCCCAAAGATTTAAATATATAGTTTTATGCCCATCACAAAGAAACCGCAAGGCCCTTTTTGTTCTTATGCTCCAAAGCAAATTTTGTTTTGCAAATTACGCTTCCTTGGCCCAGGTAATTACGGTTTCAATTTTCAAGTCTTTCAACCAAAATTGCCCCATTTTCAGAAGAACCATTTTTTTCACAACGCATTAAGGTCCTCGTGGCCCAAAACGTTGCGGTCGTGTGGAAGAAACGGTCTCAATTTTAGAAGCACTTACCTACACCATATTTCTTTCTTTTTTTTATCCCCTTAAAATCTTTTTAGCCCCATTTTCGGGGAGATTTAGTATTTTTCTCTATTTCCTTATTCATTGGGGTCTTTATAACCCAAGAACTTGGGGATATAAGGCTTGAGTCGATCAGAACATTACGTTCCTCTTTGCCTAAGAGCTTACGACTATAACTTTCCAGTTGATCAGAGACAAGTTAATTTGGCCAAATCTGGGTTCCATAAAACTCTCCTCCCTCCCAGAAATATTGTTCCCTTAGTCGATCCTTAAAAATTTCAAGCAATTCAATAAAGGTTTTTGGAAGTTTTCGAGAACCATGGGGGACTCTTATCCCAGCTAAACAAGTTTTTTAAACGTTTTTCGGGGAAACCAAACTTTATATTCAACTCTGGCTTTCTGGCTTGCATTGAGATCCTCTGGACTATTGATTTAAATATATAAGCTTCAAGCCTATCAAAAAAAAAAAAAATACAAGTTCTATTTGTTTTATGCCCCTAAATCAAATTTTATTTTGTAAAATAGGTCCCCTCGGCCCAGGGAACTGTTAAAGTATCAGGCTAATAATCGATTGACAATACTAGATTGAAGGCGCATGGCTATTCCCTAAAGGAATTCCAAATTTAACTTAACTATTTGCTATGTTTTTTTTCCTCCGAAACAATTTGTATTTACTGTTTAAGAAAAAGTCATTATTTGAGGTTCCTAAATGGCCCATTTTCCTTTGCATGCTGCCCACCGTAGACTTGTATTTATAGCCAAATATACACTAAATCATCTTTATTAAAAGTACACTTGCCATACCATTTATTCCTGGCGATACAATCATTCTGTGCATTTATAGGGATATCATTAAATCATTTCATCGTTTCCATAATTATTCCCTGAATTGCCCGACGAAGCATTAGAAAACCATCCCTCTTTAGCCATTCACTCGGTAAACAATAGCATATGGCGGATCTAAGTGTATGACGAATTATTTGTGTACATTTCCGAGATCGTCATTTTTGATAATTGACATTAGAAGGGCTATAGTAAATGCGTGGATTATGAGTATGCGAAGGTTTGCAGAACATTCAGATTAGCCCATGATATCTACTGTATTTGGTAAATGATTGAGATTCGTTGTTACTGGTGTATTATGTGGACACTTCTAAAAAGTCAAGTTTGGTTAATGCTAATGACTTAAAATAAAATAGGATGAATATATAATAGTTTAAAAACAAATTTGGGCTATATATTTGTACATTAGAGGGGGGTGGTGGCGGTAGTGCATACCATATATTAAATACGTAACCTAACCTAACATAGGTACCTTCTCCCACCCCTAAACCCCCCCCCCCTAAAAAAAAACCAGTAAAAACAGGGGTAGAGCATACCATATATTAAATGCGTAACCTAACCTAACATAGGTACTTTCTCCCACCCCTAACCCCCCCCCCCCAAAAAAAAAAAAAAAAAACAGTTTAAATATCGTAAACGTAATGAAAACAATGCTTTGCATTTCATTTCTCAATAGCGGTCTTTTGAAAATAACCAGTCTGACGGGTTTCGTCTCTCGTTAGTATATAGCAGTGTCGACATAAAGCACCAGTACCAATTCGTTATTGGGTGGCAGTGCTTTCAATATCTCTGAGTCTTTTAAAGTACCCTCTTTGTAAGGAGCATTTAGTTTCTGATCGTTTTTCAAATAGTCCTAGGAAATCTGATCCCCACCCTTTATGTGAAATCCACCCATGAAAAATTCCTCCATAGAAAGCTCCTCCCACGTAAGATGTTTCCCCTGGAAAACTACCCCCGGAAAATTCCATCCTCACTACGGATTCCCCCCCCCCCCAACAAAAACCTGAAAAATACTTCCCTGGAAAGTTCACCCCCGAAAACTTCCATTCAAATGGGGAATTGGGTCCTTAGAAAATCTATCCCCAGAAAATCCCTCCCTCCTCCTGCAAAATGTCGGTACACTTCCCAATAACAAATACTATATGTAAACAATGGGCAAATTTCATAATTTGCAGCCCTTCTTCCGGGAGCTCTGGAGTGTCATGTCATCCACAAAGACATAGTTATTGGACCTTTCAACTTTATTGAACAGAATGGCTATCTCAAAATTTTGATCAGACAACGTCGGGAAAAAAGGGCGTGGGAGGAGGCTAGTTGCCCCCCACTTCTTGGACACTTAAAACTGGCATTGGAACTTTCAATTTCTGTTCTAAAGAGCCCTCTCTCAATCTTCAAGGACTATTAGTTCAACACGATAACCCCTGGGAAGGAAAAAGAAAAAAATAAAGAAAAAATAAACACGCATCTGTGATCTTTCTTCTGGCAGAAACTACAAGATTCCACATGTTTAAAGAGGGGAGTTTGAAAACTCTACAGTAGGGTTCTCTAATACGCTGAATAAAATCGTGCGATTTTCATTAAGATTCCTTGACTTGGGGATGTCTCCCTTTTTCAAAAATCAGGAAAATTTTCTTACGATCGTAAATGTTGACGGGTAACATCAAACTTAATTAATTTTGTATATTTCGAATCAGCATAAAAAGTTTACTCTTTTGATGTATCTATTGTTATCAAAATTCTATTTTTTAAAGTTTCGATTACTATTTGGCCGAGTTGCTCTTTACTTCCAGTTCATTACTACGTAACTATTTGATAGTGGCATTCCTCCTGTTTCAGAGAATAACTTTCCGTTACTCGCCAAATACTCGAATTTTAGGGCAAATATTTCTTATGAACGAAAAAAAAAAATCCAAGTTCCAAGACCAAGACCATCAGCGATTAGCCCAACTGTGTACTGATGGCACTCGTAATCAAAGGTACCGATAACCATAAGGTGCATGATTACTATTGAAAATTTTCGCGAAACGTATTTTTTACGAGCAAAAAATTTGATTTGTTTTAATTTTGAAGAATAGCACCACATCCACCCTCCGGCCATGTATATAACGCTCATATTCGTAATCAGCGTTATCGATAACCCTGTATTACATTGTTAAACCTTCTGCTTCTCACTGATCCCCTACCAGTCACATTGATCAGGGCCCTGACTTAAAGTGTTAAAGGGGGATTGACAGCACTTTTGCACACCAGACTACCCGGCAAAGAAAGCCAATTATATACTTTTCATTGGTGCTTTACTTATCTGGAACTCAAGACTCGAGGAACTTCATATCTTTTCCCATCTTAATATCAGTATTATAGCTTATAATTAATTTTGGAAAATAATGTTTTTCCAGCGTAGAATACAAAATTAACCATAGAAGCTGCTAAAAGAACCTTTACTGACGATTAGCGTATTAATATAACACCTTGATTTCCAACTCTCATTTCGCGCAAACATAGCACGTACTCTCAAAAGTCAAAAACACTCATTTGTTCCCTTGTATTTTTCCGTAATACTAATCAAATTTAGCATACAGATTGGAAAACAACTGTTGCGAGCAACCATATTTCTTAATTTCAAAAAATTGCTGACAAAAATTGGTTGACTATATAGATTATGCTTGACAGTGGAACTTCTCAACCAATAACGCGCTGATATACCTTTTTGATAGCATAGATTTTTTTTTTGTAATTTTGCTTTATTAACAACTTTAATTATAATATAGCTCGGGCATTATGAAAAACAGAATCCTTCAGAATCATCGAAATGAAAGTGGTAAGAGGTAATGACCCTGCTTTTAACAAGACCACTTAGAAGCAGTCACAATGATCGTTATTTACTTCAACTATCTGGTATCCGAAATGAAAGAAGGATCTCGACAATTCCTTGTCTATCCTAATATCTTTAATAATATTTAGAGTTGATTTTGGAAAGTCATGCTTTTCTGGCGTAGAATAGAAAATTAATGGTGTAAGCTGTTAAAGGCCCCCTGTTGTTCAATAGTCTATTAACATTATCAACCTTAATTCGGCATCCCCTCTTCACACTAACATAGCGTGTGCTCTTCAAGCCAAACAAAAGTTTCGACAGTAAAATTTTCTTCATCTATTAATTAAGTTTGCTCCGCCAAAGGCGAAAATTTTGTCTTTATTCATCTGATTGCGAGTGTCGAATCAGATTCTTAATTTATGAAAAAGGAAACATTTCAAGTTGGATAAAAGGCGTTAAAAATGATTCAATTATGAAAGTTAGGTTAAAAGATCAATAGTATTTAGAATAAGCTGAGAGACTTTTTTTTTCAAATTCAGCACATTTTTTCTAATCAATGAAGAATAATAAATTTATTTCTGTCACTAAACTCATTAAAATGGGGAAGGACACCCTTCTTTTTAATTATCTCTATAATTTGCTAGAACAACACTCAAATTAGTTCAACTCCTTCTTTCTTCTTTTTTAAGGGGGGGGGAGAGATCTAAGAAAGTATTTATTTTTTGGTTATACTTAGGAAATATTTAAACTTGTCATGGTACTTGTTTGTTAAACGGAACACACCCAATAGGTGGTTAGGTTGACCCTAATGAAATCTGCCAAAACATGATGATAATATAATGTTATAAAAACAAAATTATGGAAACTAAGACAAAGAATTGTGAAAAGCAAACCAAGCAGAACGCATTATATTAAATACCTAACCCCTAACCACCTCTATATATTAAATATTTAATACAAATATACATACATCGTAGTTTTCTCACTCAAAATAAGCAAATCATAATCTGCTGATTGTAATTGCCCTCCAATCACTTTTGACTCTAAAAAAGGGCACTAGAACATCCTATT
Source organism: Artemia sp. Qi Xiang Cuo (assembly GCF_049724085.1). NCBI lineage: Eukaryota > Metazoa > Arthropoda > Branchiopoda > Anostraca > Artemiidae > Artemia > Artemia sp. Qi Xiang Cuo. Next base: position 103,497,097 of record NC_142794.1, on the reverse strand, counting down.
TCCAATAAAATAAGCCCCATTTGAAGTTTATACGACCACCCATTCAATAATCGACTCGTGTGATTCGATCCAGGAAAAGAAACCAGTTTCTGTTAGATCTTACACAGCATAATTCTTGATTGCATTTCGTTTAACAGACGAGTTCCCTTTTCATACTTTAATTTGTTAACCTAGTTTATCAATTTTAACTTTTTTTTTTAATTTTCTGCCCTTTCTGGTTATTCTTTTTCAACTTTCAGAGTTCTTTGGTTTTAAATTTTAATGATCCAAATTTGGTTTAAAAACATTTTCAAATTCAAAAACATATTAAATTAAAAAAAAACATGTTACAAAACTTAAAAAAAAGCATTTTCAACATTTGGTTGAAAAACATATTGAATTCAAATTTTAAACCAATTTTTTTTAAAGCACATATAATCAAGCTTAAGAAGGTACGACAGGGAAAAAACCTATTGAACATTAGAAGACATACAAATTCAATATTAAAAAAAAAAAAAAAAAAAAAAACGGCTAAGGAGAGGACTATTTTGGCTATTTGTGATACAAGAAATTCTTTCATCCGGTGAAAAACAGGAGTATGACGAGCGACACTCGTATCTGTAGTTTTTTTTTGTATTTTCATTTGAAATGGTTCTTGATTTGAATTCAAAATTTGCGTATTTATTCTTTCACTGTCAAGTAGTTGAAACTCTAAAAAACGGAACTTTGATACCAGCAGATACATCAAAAGAATTGTATTTTTATGTTGATTTTAAATATATAAGTTTCATCAAGTTTAGTCTTACCCATCAAAAGTTACGAGTCTAAAACAATTTCCCTTATTTTCTAAAAAAGGGGGAAACACCCCATAAAAATGATAGAATCTTAGTGAAAATCAAACTATCAGACTTAGTGCATCAGAAAACCCTACTGTAGATGTTTCAATCTCCCATCTGGAAAAATGTGAAATCTTGTATTTTTTTTGCCAGAAGAAAGATCACGGATGCGTGTTTATTTGTTATTTTTTTTTCAGGGGTCATCTTATCGATCTAGTAGTCCTAGAATATCGTGAGAGCACTCATTCGAACGGAAATTAAAATTTCTAGTGCCCTTTTTAAGTGACCAAAAAAATTGGAGGGCAACTTGGCCCATATGCTCTCATAAGAGGATCATATACTCCCATACGGGGGGCAGGGGGCGGCCGCCCCCCTGGCTGAATGATGTTGTCTTATTTTTATATTTTTGTTCTGAGATTTCTATTATATAGCATTAAAACTGCCAATTAGACGAGGTTTGCCCCCCCCCTGGAATTCTGCTTATGGGCGCCCATGGAAGGGACATTTCTATGAAGGGGGTGCCAGATTTCCCAGAATTATTTAAACAACGATCTGAAATTAAATAAAACAACAAGTTTTTTTCAACTGAAAGTAAGGAGCTGCATTAGAACTTAAAACGAAAAGAAATTATGATGTTTACGAGGGGGTTCATAGACTCGTCAGTAGCTTCTCCTTTACGCTAAAGTAGTATTTAGTACTTTCAAAAGAGCTATCTATTCTAATTAAAATATCTATCTATTTTTCTATATAACAAGCTATCTATTTTTAAATATTAGTTTCTTTGAAAAAGTGTCATTAAGGACCATTGACACAGCTCTCAGGTAGGGTCGCATTCAGGAGTCTTTTTCAAGGGAGGCTTTTTATAAAAATAACGCATAAAAAATGTGTTTACATTCATTTTTGTTACGTTTTTACGAGTTGGACCGACATTTCGGGGGGGGGGGCGGGGGTTCAAACCCCCTACTCCCCTCCAATGATGCAGCATTGCTTCCAGTTTTTTTTGACATCTTTAATTTTTATTCTATTTTTGCATACATTATGGAAGCACCCACTGTGACGTCATTTTGTTTATGAAGTTTTTTGAAATTGCATGAACACCACAACAGCGTATAATAAAAATGACGTCATTACCTTATAAGAAAATTCCATCATTTTCGAAAAAAATCGTGTTTCCTCGTTCAATATCAATTAGTTTAAGAAAAGTATTGATAATCAAAAGTCGAAAACTATGAACTTAATTACGAAAAGCATCAGCATTGGTTCTTCAGTCGCAGGTGCTGGAATATCAATTTGCTGGGCCGTTAGAAAATACAGCAAATGGTGCAGAGATTTTAGAGAAGAAAGCAGCTCTCCTCTTAGTAACACGAGTGTGGTTACGCCAGTTAATGACGAGACTATTACTGCTCCAGCCTCTATGCCTACTGTTGTCATTGAGACCCTTCCAGTCTCTCAAACATTTGTCGCTGTGTCAGAGTCATCAATTCCAACACAACTACCAGTTCCAAAGATTGAGACAGAAGAGCTCAGTCCAGTGCCAGTTCAGGGTGTTACTCTTCCATCGCCTGTAGCAGAAAAAGAAGACGCGAATGGAGTGGCTGCATTATTTTCTACAGAGTTATTAAACTCAGAAATACCATCTCAAGCGTTGTTGCCCGTCGACCCCATTACAGATCTACCTGTGCCTACCGTTGTCGTTGAGACCCTCCCAGTCTCTCAAACATTTGTCGCTGTGCCAGAGTTATCAATTCCAATACAACTACCAGTTCCAAAGGTTGAAGTAGAAGAGCTCAGTCTTACTCTTCCGTGGTCTGTAACAGAAAATGAAAAAACAATTGAAGTGGCTGAGCCTGTACCTACTTTTGTTGTTGAGCCCTGTCCAGTCCCTGAAACATCTGTTGCTAAACCTAAGGTATCAAATTTGGGTTTCACGAAGGATTCATCTGGAAGCCTACCTCAAGCAACGCATCTTGACCGAACACGACCATTCCAGCCCCTTTTGGCATCGTTTGAGACGCGAGTGACACCGTTTCAGCCGTGTAATGAAATTTTCCAGCCGCCTGTGGGACCTTTCCAGCCACGTCCCGCCATTGTTCCACCATTTGACACCGTTCCGCAACATTCGCCACCGTTCCAGCCACCTGTGTTACGGTTCCAGCCGCATATCCCGCCTACGTTCCTCCATTCGCCACCGTTACAGCCTAATATCCCGCCACCGTCCCGCCATTTGCCACCGTTCCAGCCTAATGTCCCTCCACCGTTCCGCCATTCCAGCCGCATCTCCCGCCACCGTTCCACGGTTCCAGCCACGTGCCACACCGTTCCAGCAGTGTGTGGACTAGCAGAAGATGAATAAAAGGAAAATAAAGAAAAGGAAAATACGATTGAAGTGGCTGAGCCTACTGTTGTCGTTTAGCGTTTTTCGGTCAATGAATTATCTGTTGCAGCACCAGAGATATCAAATTTGGGTTTTCCGAAGGATTCATAAGGAGCCCTGCCTCCAGCATTGCATCCTCAACGAAGAGGTAATGCTAGTAAAAAATGTCATCTGAGTCTAGTATTCAACTTTATAGGATATTCATGGAGTCAATTACGGAGATGGCAAATGTACGGGCATATCGAGACCGTATTCTAAACTTGTTAGACTATTAGACCAAAAGAGTACCTGGCTTTGTTAGGGACGTTGTTACAGTACACATGTTTACAAGGCAATGGTCAACAAACTGTCATCTACAAGGATCAGTTCCTTAGATGGGCCGAATTTATATCAAAGTTATTTCGGAAAACACAGGATTTAGAATTATAAGCGTTGTATGCTGTTCAAAGGATGAAGAACAAATTGGGTTACCCCAGAGGATCACCAAATGGCCTTCATTTTGTACGAAAACGATATCATATCTGAACAGGCTTTCGTATTATGGGAAGGAAGTCCACCTGCAAGTGAACATGAAGGTCTTGTATGAAAGGTGTTTGTGTGAAATCGCAGAATTGATTCTTCAGAGCTTTAGATGAGGAATTGCAAATTTTTTTTGTAAATTATATATAGGTTTATATTGTAAATACATATCCTAAATTGTAAATAGACTGAGAGAAAACCTTTTAGGTCCCAAGACTTTCCATTTACAAATTTACATTCCTAGATAAGATATTACATTATTAAAAGGGTCGTTTTATAAAGGTTGTATCAACCTCAGGTAGGAGATTGGTTCCGGAATAATTTGTTCTCTCATCCCGTGAGAATTTAAAAGGGCTTTTTATCGTTAAAAAAGAAAAGAAAAAAGAACTGTGCTATGGTTAGTTGTATTGAGGTTTCTTTTGTGGTCATTATTTAAGTTGTTTCATCGTTCGTGCACGTATTTTATCTTTTGTTTTCCGATGGGTTGGAGCGTGTCTTGAATTCGGTCGCGATGGATGCAATACGGCAATGCAGAGGGAAAAGAGGTGAAGCTTTATGTATAAATAATAAATAAAATGAGAAAGTTCAAATCTACAAACCTTTCGTCATCGTATTACACTCGTTCCTGTTTTTTTTCTTGTTTTTATTTTCAAAACTTACTGAAGGGCAATTTGCTAGTTTAAGCAAAACCTCCACCATCCATTACCTTGTGTCGGCCATGGAAAAGAAAAAAGAGGAAAAAAGAAAATAAAGGAGGAGAGACAGAAGGAAAGTTTGTTCATTCAAATTTGACGAACGCACAACTGAAATCAGGCGATGCAGGACTCAAAATACTTCGCAAAAAATAAAAATAAATAAATAAAGAAAAAGATTCATATTGAAGAAATTGTAGGTTAAAAATATACTATAGAAAATCAGGCCCTAGATTTTTTAAATCATTCTGCTTATTTTCATTTTTATATGACCAATTAGAAAAAAAAATCAATGCATACACTTATAAAAAAAAACAACACTAACTTAATGAAAAGAATATCCAAAATATAGAAATGAAAAAAAAATTATAAATAAATGAAAAACATCCCTAACGATTTATAAATTAAAACTAACTTTACAAAAAATCAACCACCAAACGCTGGATTGTGGCAAAAGAGTGACAGCCCTGAGCAACAGCTTGAAGTATATTCCATTCTCTTGAAGATGCCACAAGAGAGCTAAAATCAAACCGAAAGCATTCGAACTGTGTTAGCTATTCGAAATGTGCATTTAAAAAGAAAAATTCTTACAATTCGGTTAGGGGGTCGGAAATGGTATTCATCCCGAATATTGCACTGTAACACCTGTCAGATACAAAAGCCTTAGTCTATGACTTACAAATATCTTCAAACCATTCGAAGATAATAATTTTGACAAAAAATTTTCAGCGAATTCTATGTCGAATTTCGATTTTGAAAGTTCAATAAAAACACACAAAAACCCTTTGAAAATACAACAAAACACATTGGAATTTTTGTCTGGCTTATATAATCTAGGATATTAGGTGCCCTCTCTAAATGTTCTATTTCTAAATTTTATTAAAAGTTTCCTCACTAATTTTTTTCAGATTTCTTAAAACTTTTTTGTTTTGTTTTATTTTAGCCTACTGAATTTACCAAACTGTTTTCTTCATTAGAATCTGGAACACCATTGAAACACATTAAAAAAAAATTACAATTTAATGTACATTAAATTTTCATTTCTCTGTTCTTTCGAGAAAGTGACTGAACAGTTACCGGAATAAGGATGCAATTTTTGTGAATGTTCGAAATAAATACCGATTCCCGTATTTAAATAAAATAAATATATATAACAAACAAATAGAGGAAAAAGTAACACATTTCCCTTATGAAGAACTGCCATTACTTACTTGACGTTACATTTATTCCGTCACCGCCTTGCGGTTAGTTCCCTCTTGATTTGTGGTAGGGCTAAAGTAGGTTTAGACATTACAATGGCAATGTGTTGCGCTTCAGTTATCTTTGAAAACTGTTTTTATGGTGGCCAATAGGTGTTACTGAATTAGCCATTTAGTATTCTCGCAAGTGGCATTAGGTCTATACAAACTAATGGATTGTGAAGGGACCTTTTTTGGGGGATAAAAAAAATAATGACCAACTATTCATCTGTCATCAACACGTGGGAAATAAAAGAAAACAAACTGGATTCTAGAATATCCCTAAGTGGGGAAGCTGAATACAAACAAATCTCCAAAAAGTGGCTCTCGCTATTGGTAAGAAGATTAACTGATATTTAGGGGGAAAGCTTTGAGAATATGCTTCCAAAGCTCATAAAGTTTATCCCTAAATAGTATATTGAGAAATAGCTTAAACAGACTCCTTTTTTTCAAATAGCTTATAGCAATCCCCACTATGGTTCTATAAACAGCGTATATATATATATATATATATATATATATATATATATATATATATATATATATATATATATATATATATATATATATATATATATATATATATATATATATATATATATATATATATATATATATATATATATATATATATATATATATTTAGGGTGGGGAGGGGGGGGGGAAGGAGACAGGCGGCGGAAAAACAAGCTAAAATTGTAATATTTATGGGCAATAATTGTAGTATTTACAGTACTGATGTTGCAGCAGGGGGCGTCAAAGTACATTTGCCTCTCCTGAGAAAAAAAACAAACTCCGGCTCTGCCACGAAGTGTTGATACTGATTTCACATTTTCTCAAAAAATTTTAGCTTATTTCTCTTTAATACCTTGTCACTAATTGAGACACCGTTTCTATCTTTAACCAGTACAAGTCCTATCTGACTACTTTCTCTAAATTTCTTAACACGCCGATGTAATATTTCACTATTATGTTGCCTGGCTGCATCTTACAGATCTTCGGCAATTTTATCCAGGGTCTCTACTTTATACCTACTTAATTCACACTTTAATTCCTTATCTGATAGAGGATGATAGATATAGATAGAGGATGAAGGGCACAATAATCCAATACTTCTCCAAAAATAAGATTGCACTTATGGAAAACGTATGTTTTTATATGACATAGCACCGTCTTGGGTCCAGCTACATACGCATCCCTTCATACTTTTTCTTGTAGTCGCGTGTATCGAACACAAAACGTTTTCTTACATTTGCTCGTTAAAAAAAAAAAAAAAAAAAACAAGATTCATAAATAAATCATTTATTGCAAGTATTCATAACGTTGGAAAAAATAAAATGCAAAGCAAGGCTAGCAGAAAACACATTACAATACCAGGGACGAAAGTCAAGCCCTGAAAAAGTGCCCTTGCCTTTGTTTCCACCTTTCCAAAATAATTTGGATTTCAAATTCGCAAAGCACAACTACACAAGTAATATAGATATAAAACCATTCTGAAGTTCTGAAGGCTCAATAACAACCCCTGCGTTAATAGATATTTCAATATTAAAGGAATTGCCGAAATATCGCAAGGGAGACGAAGAAATCTGACAGCCAAGATTTTATTTCGGAATAATTTATTCTTATCGAGGACAATTTTCATCCTAGTCCACTTCTTTAAATCGTCGTTTGTCAATTAATTAATAATAATATTCATTAATATAGTAAATGATTCTAACTGAAAATTCTACTGGATGATTGCTTATGCTTTCTTGCCTTTTTGTAAAATGTTACCCAGATACTTTTTTCTTTCGTTCTTTTTATTTGTTAGGTGTGTTTACTTTTGAAGTCGTTGTGATTAGAATGTATTTGTTCATGTTTTTGTCTATTTTTCTATTCTTTTTCATTTACTCCGTGTTTATACCATGGGTGTTTTTCGGGTGGTAAATTTATTGATTGATTAATATTTCAGAAATTTTACAGGACTTTGCTTTAATAGATAAAAGTCTAATGTATTTTTCTTCTATTCAAAGTGGTAATATACCTGAAATATTTCGACTAAATATTTTAGTTTAGTTCAAGACACCGACATTAAAATTAAAAATGTGCTAATAAAATCAGATGGATTCCCACAATTTAATATTTATCTTAGAAACAATGCCCATGCCTTCCCCAGTTACCAATATTGGCTTGACTAAAACTCCTTTTGGACTAGCGGTCTACTTTGCTGTTACCAAAACTTGTTTAGAAATAGGGCCGTTCTTTTGCACTAAGATCTTACATCTTTCTACAAAGATTTCCGTTCTTTTGTTCATCTTTGTAAGATCTTACTGCTCAGTGATGTTAGCAAAAAGTGTGAAGAACGCCATTGTTCTGCCACATAGAACAATGAGGATAGAACTTTGATGACATACTCATCACTGTTCTTAGACCGTTGATCAGAGCAGAATGATGAGACGTTTGCAAAAGAACGCCATAAGATGTAAGATCTTAGTGCTAAGATTTCACTTTTGAGCGTTCTTTGTCAAAAGATATAAGATGCTACCACAAAGATGAGCAAAAGAACGGCCCTATTATAATACACAAAACTATTGGCCACTATTAAACAATTGGCCCTGAACCTCATTATTGATTAGTTGCCACAACCTTATTACTTTATATAGTTAAAAATCTTTGAGTCATGGTTTGAGTATTATGTTGAACTTTTTTATGCGTAAATAAAAAGCGAAATATTGAGAATATATTCATATTTACGTGAAAGTTGAATTCTTTAGGAAAAAATCGACACCGTACATTTTATGCGTGCAATTGGATAAATGATAGTTAGTTTGATTAAACAGAGAGGGATCCCTTGCAATCTTTAATAAGCATTCTCTTAAATGCAGCTTTGGTAAGGCTATATTTTCTGAAGGCGAGTTGAACCTTTCAAAAACCTTGTTATTCTTTCATTCTTTTCTATGGGGGGGGGGGGTCCAACCTCTTTTTATACCTCATATGCCAATGTATTGCTTTGTTGTCAGACAATGTGTTGTCTTTTTTTATACCTGTCGTCAGAAAGCCTCCGTTGCTAGTTATATATATATATATATATATATATATATATATATATATATATATATATATATATATATATATATATATATATATATATATATATATATATATATATATGTCTCTCTATTCGGCCTATGATTTGATTTGTGGTTTTATTAGCCCACACTTATGCGAAGCAAAAGATTTCTAAGACTGGGCCTCTAAGAATCTTGATTTTGCAAATTCTTAATGCAGAGCCAATTATCAACTATGTTAGAGGATAAGCCTTCTTTCTGAGATAAAAGAGATATAGAGAAGGGCTCAAATCAATAATATTAAGGACAAGCTAACGCCAGCAACTATCTACTCTCTTGGTTTGGCCTATTGTTTGATATTTATTTTATCCTATGAGGCCGAGGTTCAATAGACCAAACGATGAAAAGATTGAACTTGGAATAGAGAAGGACCTTGAGTGTAATAAGAAAGAAAAACAGAAAAAGGAAACATGACAACAAAGAGCAATGACATAACAGCAATCTGGACAACTAGTCCTAGCTCGCAATGCAGATAAGATTGTGCCCACAGATTCAAATATAGCTGAAGTCTTAGGCGTGGGTGGGATACGAATCCCCATCTGAAAACTGAAAGTTTCCCAGTTGTAACAAGTACATTTATTGAATCTATGTTTTTCCCATTTGAAGCCCTCAAAACTTTTATTGGCGACAGGGGGTAGGATCCTTAACCGTTTCTTACGTTAGAACTCTCATTACCTTTTGTAAGATTTTGATACCACTTCTGATCATCTGTCAAATCTTGGCACCATTCGTAGTTCAAGGGCTGACTATCATGATTGGGTTTGGCCCATTTTTAATGCGTGGATCATGTATTTGTAAATTCCTTTTGATGATTAAACCATTTTTGTTCCCTATGAGTAACTACTCAAAATTATAATTTGGATTATGTCCAAATTCTGATGCACAAGATAAAGAATATCTGATTCATCGTCGGTCGTTATTTATACTTTTTAGTAATTAATCTGACGACAATGTTGGCACATTCTTTAGGCAAATACTACGGGATGGATAAATTGCTTGAAATTGTTAGAGTTTAAAGAGATAGAAAAACTTCACAAAACAGTTATCAGCTTGTCCTATTTTGCAACAATTTTACTACTTGCCGTTTTGACCACTTAAGTTTATGATTCTACAAAGCTTTTGCAACTGGTATAGCTAGAGTCAGGGGCAAATCTACAACATTTTTATTGGGGGGGGGGGGAGGCAAGATCCAGATAGTCAAGGGGCATGGGATATATTAAAATTTTTTCCTCACATTATTGAATGGGCAACTGCCCCCCACCCAAAAAAAAAACGACGCCCCTGGCCAGAGTGGGTAATATCTAGGTACCCCCACCTTCCCTCAAAGTCAGTAAAATGAAAAATTCGTTTTGAACTCGCAAAAATTAAGGAGATACTTTCATCTAAACGGTAACCCCTACCCCCTCAAATTAGTTGCAAGTTTTTTAAATGGAGGGACATCTTCTGCCATTATCTTTGCTTGTTTTCTTTTTCCTGATGAATCAGATTTGTATTTCTATACAAGAAAAAACAGCAAAAAAAGAGACAAAACTGCCAATTTGATGAAAAACATTTGTGTTGAGTAGGTAGGGTCAATTAAAAGTTCTGTTGAAAGTAAAATACTTTTCCAGCTCTTGACTTTTCAAAATCTAGGGGGCACATGCCTTCTCCTGCACGACCGCCTCCTCCGAATATTGACTACCGCTTTTCAAAATAAATGGCAAGAACGGGAAACTAAATTTTTTCTGGGTATTCAATGAGCTTGGTGAGGCCCCTAACAAGGCCGTATCCAGAGGGGGGGACAGGGGGGTTTGAACCTCCCCCGAAATGTTTGTCTGAATCGTAAAAACGTTACAAAAATGAATATAAACAAACTTTTTATGCGTTTTCAGGTTTTTTTAGTACCCCCCCCCCCCCCCCCGAAAATGTTTTTGGAGTAAAACCCCCTCCAAAAAAATCATGGGTACGGCCTTGGCTCCTAATAATAATAATATTAATAATAATGATAATACTACGTGGTTTTGTCTCACAAGTGAGATCGAATTGAAACTTTTAGAAAAAGGAAACCAAGAAACTTTATTTCTACGCTTAGTGTCAAAAATAAGTTCCGAACCATGCTGGCTAAACATGACAATTCGAAAAAAAAGTTAGTCAATGAAAGCAAGTAAATAGTAGATACTTTCACTGCGACCTCAAGGATCTATAGGAACAAGTTAAGATACAGACTGATATATATAAAAATTAACAAAAAGGCAAACCTCGAAAAAAATAAATAAATGAAAACTCAGCTCCACTTCAAATAAAAGGGCCGTCTTTTACGGATTTTGTGCGCAAATGGCTCTTTATTTTTAGTTTTGAAGTGTTAATTTTATTTTGTTGCGTGTATTATTGTGCTTTACTCGTTTTACAATGTTTTGTTGTCACTGATTATTATGTTTTGGAGGTGAAGTCAATGTTATGTTTGTAAGCTCAGCCAGAGTCAACTCAGCTTCTACTTGGAGAAATCAAGGGATGGCAAACAATACGAGTTTGTGGAAACAAAGAATGGTCTCCTGGTTTATTATATTATAAATAAAAATAACGATCCACCTTTGGTTTAGTGATTCAACAACAAGCAGATTTCACTAATTACACACTACAAAAAAAAAAACAAAAAAAACTAAAACAAAAACAACACAAAGCTCTATACATTTTAAGTAGACGAAATATAGCACAACCACCGGCACTGACAAGAAGATTTATAAAAATACATCTGCACAACCTCTTTTATACACAACAAAAGTATTTTAAAAAGCTAACAAAGAGGACGGAGGTACACTGAAAGAAGAGAGTTCCTACATTGCAACTGCAACATGAAAATATGCTCATTTTTTAATGTTTTCGTTTTGAAATAACAGACAAAAATTCCCAATTATTTGGCACATTTCCTGTACAAAAAGTTAGCAGATAAATTGAACGGTAGAATGTTCATAAGCATTCATGACTATACTAAAAAAACATGATACATACAATTTTTGAATAAAAAAAAAGAAAAAAAAGAGACAAGCTAATTCTGTTCATTTTAGAGCAAGAAAGTTTTGACCTATCAGCTTCCCAAATCAATTGCTATTTTTGAGTACAGTGCCATTAATCAGTTGAAAAAAAAATTAATTAAAGAATATAAACCCTACTTTTTCGGATAAGTTCGACAAAAAAGGGTAAATTTTGTAATGTCGTTTCAAGAAAACTGCAGAAGAAAATGATTTTTTAAAATACTTTTTAAAAATGAATAAACCTGTAAATATATGTTTTACTAGGGCATAAACAGAAAGCTTTTACGAATTATGAACACAATTTTCCAAACAAGAGAAACGAATTTTTCAACTTTGATGTGAAACGTAAGCGAAATGAACACTGTTAAATCCATTTGTTGAAGCGACGTCTGACTATCGTCAAAATCTAGCTTTAAAGAACTTGCAAAAAAGCATAAAAACTTAAGGGTCTATGTCCCCTGTTCAAGATGAGCACCTCAGCACCCCAGGCAATAAGAATGTCTCCTGGGGTGTTGTCTCCAGAAGCACCCCAGGCAACAAGAATGAGTCGTCAATCATTCCGATGGTTTTCTGCTGCCAGAATGTGTCTACTGATTCATTTATTGGACTAAATTTTTGCATTAATTTTCTTTTTTCGCTTTAATTTTTTAAAATTTGTTTTAATTTTCTGAAATTTAACTATTCACCAAAAAGAAATTGAAAAAGGTATGAAAATTCTCTACTTGGTGAATAGATAGATCTCAAATTACGAATCCAGTGATACAAATATCTTGTCCTTTACATGCAAATCACAGTTATAGTCTAGTCGCAAAACCGTACGTTTTACGAAAAAATCTTGAAAATTAATCAATCAATTTAGCACGAAAATCAAAGATATTCACAACCTTGAACTACCGATTTGGCTTCTGAGCGGGTTGTAAATTACTGCAGGGAAGCATAAAGACCAACAATCAGGGATCGAACCATGCATTTACTCCTTCGCACATGATCAAAATTATAGTGAAACTTCAAAACTTTGTAATTTTTGAAACAATAGAATATTTTCCAGCGAGATCCAGCTTCCGTCGTTCCAGTGACCAATGTCACTGATTCCGCTAAGCTCACTTTCTTTCAGTATTTTATTGGACAATAAGGTCACCCTGGCTACAAACTGTATTTGAAACTGGAGTAACCCTGAGAAGAATAGAGCACGATTTAAGCGCAAAATAAAGAGCGAAAAATTGAAATTTAAACCGAAAGTGAACAATAAAACTGATATTGTATCCGCTACAGAAAAATTCTCACCGGGACGAGTTTTTCACCCTTCTTCACTCCGCCCCCATCCCTTTTCTCCTGATTTTAAGTGTGTTTTAGCTCAGTATTCACCCTTCTCAATCCCACAATTCCCCGTACTTTTACGGGAGAATTTAAGTGGACAGTGAAGTCAAAAGGACCTGAGAAAAAGTTCCATGAAGAACTTTTTAGATACAGGCTGATCATAATACAACTGCAGCGAGTGCAGGAAAATGTAGCAGTAAACGTCTTTCCCAAAACACACTGTAATAAAGATAGACTACTATCATGCCATAATAAAGCAATCGTATATTTATGAGGGGGGGGGGGGGGGTCAAAACGAAAAAATCCGATATTTTACAAGAAAGTATGTATCTAGACCAAAAAATGTTTTTCCCTGTGAGTATTAATTGATGTTCCTCCGAAAAGCGATTGTTTATTTTTAAAAGTTGATTAAAAAGTACCCATACTCTTGGGCGTTTAAGAACCTTCCCCCATCCTCGTGCTCAGTTGCAGCTACAATAATACAAAGCATAAAACACTACACAATTCCTATTGCTACAATAACACAACAGCTACAACCATACGGTAGCAGAAGTCCACATCATGGTTTTTGACTTTGGTAAATATCTTTCCTGGCCAGCAGTGACTATCAGTGTGAAGAAGACAACGGTTTTTTCTTACAATCTTCCTTCAATGTTTTAAGGATAAGTAGTTGAGCTAGGTACATAGACATTTCAGAGATTTTTTAGGAGTCGATGTTTCAGCTGATTCCTGAAACATTCATTCATCCGACTTCACTGTTTTCTTTAAAATATCAAGGAAGTTTGTCTGGAAACCGACTGCTTACCCTAATACAAACTGATTACAATCATAGGTAAATGAAGCACCCACGCCATTAGAGGCGGGGGTGGGGTAAAAATGAGATGATTTACTATTCTAAAAGAGAATTAAGAAAAGGGTTTTCATCACAACAAGAATATATCACCCTTATGGTTAAATGCAACTACGATAATACAAAGCATTATCTGTTTTGTTTCATTATCCCTCTTCATACACTTTGACATATTTAAGTCATTTTCAACTCCCCCCCCCCCACATTCTCATATGGCTCAAAAGAACGGCTCTGCAGGACAGAAAAATGTAAATAAATGTTGCAAACTTATACTAAAAGGCGTACAGCAAGTCCATGAATAGAAAGCATTCGCTGTTGCTCTTCACCCTGAAAAAGAAAGACATCGACACTAGAAAATAGCGATCTTGAAAATGATGCAACGGAAAGCACAACAGCCAAATCGTATTTTTTTGAAAACGTACATATATAAAAAACTCTTTCAGATTAGGCCCCTGGAACTTGTTTATGTTGCTAATGTATGTTGTCTTACGTTTATATTCGGTTCAGGCTCGCAATACCATACCTTTCGCCATAACCGGTATAACGAAAGTAAAGTAAAGGTAAGTTAGGTCACATTCTGAGAACAACAGATTCCCAAAAATCGTGCTTGCCGACAATCTAGCTAAGGCTAACGAAAATCCGAAGGTCCTCGAATATCAAACAGTTCGTGGTAATGAACTGTAAGTAAGGAGCGACCCGGCTCAATGGTAACCGAAACTCTAGAAAACGGGTTTTTGATACCAATAGATATATCACAAGAATCAGATTTCAATGCTGATTTCAAATATATAACTTTCTTTAAGTTTAGTGCTACAAATCAAAAGTTACGCGCCTGAGAAAATTTGGCTGATTTTCAAAAAAAGGGGGAAAGACCCCCTAAAAGTTATAGAACCTTAATGAAAATCACACCATCATATTCAGCGTATCAGAGAACCCTAATGTAGAGTTTTGAAGCTCCTATCTACAAAAATGTGGAATTTTACATTTTTTGCCAGAAGAGAGATCACGGATGCGTGTTTATTTTTTATTTTTTTTTCCCCAGGGGTGATCGTATTTACCCAGTGGTCCTAGAATACCGTGGGAGGGCTCATTGGAACGGAAATTAAAAGTTCAAGTTCCCTTTTTAAGTGACCAAAAAAAATGGAGGGCAACTAGGCCCCCTCCCACGCTCATTTTTTTCCCAAAGTCACCCGATCAAAATTTTGAGATAGCCATTTTGTTCAGCATGGTCGAAAATATGATAAATATGTCTTTTAGGGTGACTTAATCTCCCGAAGTTCCCAGAGGGAGGGCTAAAAGTTATGAACTTTACCCAATGTTAACATATAGTATTGGTTATTGGGAAGTATACAGAAGTTTTCAGGAGGCTTTTTTCTGGTAGTGGTAGGGAAGGTTGGGTCGGTGGTTATGTTGGAGGATCTGTTCATGATGGAAGTTTTCATGGGGGAAGGGAAATTGCCATGAAGGGGGCGCCGGACTTGCCAGCATTATTTATTGGTTATTGGGAAGTATACAACCATTTTCAGGAAGGATTTTTTCTGGGGGGGGGGAGCTAGAGGAGGGGGTTACTCTGGAGAAGATTTTCGTGGAGGATGTTTCTTTGGGGTAAGAGACATTTCTATGAAGGGGGCGCCGGATTTCCAAGCATTAGAAATTAAATCGATCATTAGACGATCAGAAAATAAATAAAAAAAACAAGTTTTTTCAACTGAAATGTAAGAAGGAATATTAGAACTTAAAACGAACAGAAATTATAACGTATGTGAGGGTTTCTCCCCCAAGTCAATACCTCGCTCTTTACGCTACAGTTTTTTTTAGTGCTTTCAAAAGAGCTATCTATTCTAATTAAACGGCCTTTGTGATTCAGGGGTTTGTGAATCAAAATTTTTTTAACTTTTAACGTAAAGAGCGTGGTATTGACTAAGGGAGAACCCCTTCATATACGTAATAACATATACGTAATAAAAAAACAATAAAAAAACAAGCGATACGGCTCAATAGTAATCGAAACTTTTAAAAACGGAATTTTGATGTCAATAAATGTATCAAAAGAATGTGTTTATAATGCTGATCCTAAATATATAAATTTTATTAAGTTTAGTATTACTCATCAAAGGCTACGAGCCTGAGAAAATTTACTCGATTTTTTAAAGAGGGGAAACATCCCCTACAAGTGAAAGAATTTTAATGAAAATCACACCGTCAGATTCAGCGTATCAAAAAACCCTAGTACATAGGTTTCAAGCTCATATCTGCAAAAATCTGCAACTTTGTATTTTTTGCCAGAAGAAAAATATACGAATATAGAAGTTAGTTACGTAAGTTAATTTGTAAAGACATCCATTTAGCAAAAGAAAAGTAAAATTTTTATGCAAATAAAAGCTGCATTAACTAAAAAACGTTCAGAAATTAAATAAAACAACAAGTTTTTTAAACTGAAAGTAAGGAGCGACAATAAAACTTCAAATGAACAGAAATTATTCTGCACACGAAAGGGGCTGTCCCCTCCTCAACGTCTCACTCTTTACGCTAAAGTTTGACTCTGTCTCACAACTTTATTTTTTAAAACAATAAAAAACTTTAGCGTAAAGAGCGAGGCGTTGAGGAGGGGACAGCCCCTTTCATATACGGAATAATTTCTGTTCGTTTTAAGTTTTAATGTCGCTCCTTACTTTCAGTTTAAAAAACTTGTTTTTTTTATTTAATAGCATGAAAGAGGCTATTCATGTGAGGCAGTAGAGAGTGGAGGTCTAAACAGAGGAAGTGATGGAGTAGCGTGCGTAGCTGTTGCCTTCATGCTGAACGGTGCTGAGATGAGTGCTAAGTAGTTGAGGGCTAGTTGAAGTAGTATCAGTCACACCTCTAGACTCAGGCATTCCGGAGAATTCTTGATTTTTGTGAACTTTTATATTTGATTCTGACAAATAAAAACACACTGACTTTTAGCCCTTGGCCAACATTGCTTGCCAGAAAGTAATGTCAATGAAGTGGCAAGCAAATTTGTTTCAAAGAGAACCTAGCGTTAGAGAAAAGTGTCTGGAGAGACAGATATATTAAAGGAGAGACAGATAGCGGTAATCCCCTATAATGAATTAAAATAGATAATACCCTTTAGGCTGCAAACTTTAATCTTTGCTTCCAAATATTGGAATTTTTTTTTTCAAAAAAAAAGTTCCAAAATTTTTCCAAATATTGCTCCTAATAGTGCATAAATTCGTTATAGGATTATTAGACCAATATAGAGCAGTTATGTTAGACGGTAGAAAGGTCCCCCCCCCAGAAAACTTGACTCAAGATTCATGCTGAGAAGAGAAAATACAATTCTTAAACGAGTACTAGCCTGGGGAATCTTATGAAGGGTAAAGGATGTTGAAAGGAGAATTATACAAAAAATAATATTTTTTTAGGGAATGGGCTGGCCCCAGCCTCCTACTAAAGAGCCAGAGTGCAGGGGTTGCTTGAATTCTATAGTATTTTTAGGAGTATTTTGATGGTTTAAAACTCTAACTTATTCTGTCACATTTAAGTTGCTATTTTTCCGATGAAATCCAAGGAGAATCCAAGGAGAAATCCAATAAATTTTGGGGATATTTCAAATTTTTAATTGAACTTAATAGTTTTTTTCAACATTATGTTCTCAAGTACACCCCCCCCCCCCCACTGAAGCTTAACCAACGTGGTTCAATGTTTTTCACGCATAATTGCTAGAAGATAAAACATTCCGCTGATTAATTACCCGATAAACGCAAATACAATCAAAATATGTAGGAGAAAATAATGACGCAAGACGTTTTCATTTCCCTAGAAAAAAAGCAAACAGGCAAATGCTGCCAGTAATAAATTCTGTCAAATTTGTAAATAAAAACCTTGACTGCGTTCCAAGTGGACACCTGCATATGCGAAAACCACTAAAAGGCAATATATAAATCACAAAAATACAATCATTTGGCACAGTGCTTCGTAATTGGGGTTAGGTTGTCAACATTATTTTTCTTGCGCAGCGATACTCCTGTCTCTCTGATTGATAGGTCTTTGTCAATTAGATCCAGGTTGGAGAGAAATGCTCGATTTATTAGTGGACTGGAAAAAAGTAGTACAATGAACTTTGAAATTAGAAATAAACGAGTTTTTTTTTTTAATATTCAGCAATAAGTATAACTTCAGGAAAAGAAAAATAACTAGGAGGACATGCGGCACAGAAAATGTCTTTTTTTAAATATAAGGATAATATTTAGGATAGTCTCAAGTCAATACTCAATTTGTTTTTTTAACTTCTCCTAATAGTAAATTAAACCCCGGTGGGATATATCATCTTATATGAACCTTACAAACTATTAGAAAATGGCCAGGTTTACACCATTTCTTTCACCGTCATTTGTCCAACAAAAATCAAATAGTTCGTGGTAACGAACTGTAAGTAAAGAGCGACTCGGCTCTCGGCTCAATAGTAACCGAAACTCTAAAAAAATTCAATTTTGATAGCACTAGATACATCAAAAGAATTGTTATTTTTAAGCTGAGTCCAAATATATAAGATTCATAAAGATAAGTGTTAGCCTACCCATCAAAAGCCACGAGCTTGAGAAAAATTGTCTGATTTTCGAAAAAAGGGCGAAACACGCCCATAAAGTTACAGATTCTTAGTGAAAATTGCACCATCAGATTCAACATATGAAAGAACCTTGCTGTTGAGGTTTCAAGCTCCCATCAGCAAAAATATGGAATTTTGCATTTTGTGGCAGAAGAAAGATCACGGATACGTTCATTTTTTTTTTTTTTTTTTTTTTTAGGGGCGATCGTATAGAACCAATCTTCCTAGAAGATCGGAAGAGGGCACATTCAAATGGAAATTAAAAGTTCTAGTGCCCTTTTTAAGAGGCCAAAAAAGATTGAAGGGTACCTAGACCCTCTCCCCCGCCCCTTTTTCCCAAATGTTGCCCGATCAAAATTTTGAGATAGCTATTCTGTCCATCGTAGTTGAGATTCATTAACTATGCGCTTGGGGATAACAAGACCCCCCCCCCCGCCCCTGGGGAAAGGTCTGTAAGTTATGAAATTTGTCTATTGTTTTCGTACAGTATATGTTATTGGAAAGTATACAGATGTTTTTCCGAAAGGGGACGGGATTTTGTGATGGGATGGGTTTCAATGGGGACAAATTTCCGTGGGGAGGGAAGTTTCCGGCGGTGAACTTTCCAGGGGAAATTTTACGCTGGAGGGATTTAACAGAATTCTTATAAAAAATTATTTTATGTGTCTTACTTTCTTTTGACCAAGTTAATTTTGCATGTGGAGATGTTCCGGGACAATTGTCGAAGGAAAATTTTCAGCGGGTCTGGAATTGTCTGGGGAATTTTCGAGCAGGAGGGGGGATTTTTACGCGGGGTGGATTCTTTAAGGGAGATTTCTTCAGGAGAAATTCTCCACGGAGGAATTTTCCGCTGGAACAACTTCCCAGTGGGAGGAGGGGGGTATTTCCGGGGGAAATTTTTCACAGAAGGGGGATTTCCGGAAGGGGGATGTTTCATTTACTCCAGTCGTCCTGGGAGAGACCAATTGAAAAAAACCTTGTGTGGAAGACGGTGTATGGCAATGCCACAAAATGAAGAACAAAGTTAAGGCAAAGAAAGGAAAACTGGTAAGTGATTTCTCTTCCAAGTTACACAAAGCAGCTTTGTCTGATTTTTGTCACTTCGTCTATACCAGCGGTCATGTAAATTTCCTACTTGATGAAAGAACCCGAACTAAGGTTTTGCAGCAAGTAAAAGATGAAGGAAAACAGAAAATTTTTGGAAATTTTTCTGATGTTGCAAGGACTCTACCGAGACAAAGCATTGCCTTTAGGAGAACTGAAGAACAAAA
Source organism: Artemia sp. Qi Xiang Cuo (assembly GCF_049724085.1). Taxonomy (NCBI): domain Eukaryota; kingdom Metazoa; phylum Arthropoda; class Branchiopoda; order Anostraca; family Artemiidae; genus Artemia; species Artemia sp. Qi Xiang Cuo. Next base: position 103,477,312 of record NC_142794.1, on the reverse strand, counting down.
TGACAACTTTGTTCGAATTGTTCAGCTCTAACAAGATACGTGGCTGCTCTTGATACCCAAAATAGATTATGCCAATTTGTCTATTTCTGCAGAATTTCTCAAAACCAGTTCATTTTCTTACTTTCAACAAAAGTCAGGGAGAAGATCCTCGACAAAGTCTTGAATTCAAAATTTTATTCTGTGATGGCAGATACGACACCCGATTCTTCACATTTTGATAAGCTTGCAATCGTAACCCCCACTATCAGCTCAGAAAGGAAGCCTAGAAAAAGACTATTCCAAGGCTAATGACAAAAATGGGCAAGGGATGGCAGAAAGTATAATAAGAACATTGTCAAGGAGAGGAATTCCTCTGGACAAACTAGCTGTCCAGTCGAATGACGATGCAAGTGCAATGTCTGATCAATTTAATGGATCCCAGCAGAAAGTACCTGAGCTTGTTGATTGCTGTGTGCCTTATATTCTCTACCAGGCACACAGGCTAGTTACTGTTATAGAACATAGTGCAATTCATGTCTCGGTGGTAAATGTGTAGCTGTTCTTAGCTACACATTTAAGCATGAGGTATTCCGTTTAGTTTGTCTCTGTAGATAAGCATAAACGATAAAGGATTAATGTATAATAAATTTTATAATTTAATATATAATTTAATATATAATAATTATAATATATATATGCTATATAATTATTATGTATATTATATATATATATATATATATATATATATATATATATATATATATATATATATATATATATATATATATATATATATATATATATATATATATATATAAGAAAAATAAATAGAATAATTATTATACATAATAAATTTTCATAAGCCGTATAATATGATCCAGGAGTCGTTTAAATGAAGGGATCTTACCCCCCCCCCTTGGTTGCTTCAAGCCACTCCTATTGGTATGGTACATGGTATAGAATTCCCACCCTTCCATACCTTATGGTATGGTACGGGAATAGAATCCTCGCCCTTCGGACAAAGGATTTCAAATCCAGTGGGTCAACCACGCTGCTAGGACGACACAAGTCTCTCTAGCTTCACAACAATTGAAAAAAAAAATCTTAAGATGTTTTTGGCATGCGTGTTTGTTTAAACAAACATCTTTACTGCCATTAGCAATGAAATGATTAATGAGAATTGTGATTACACAACTTTTTTTTTCTTTCACTTTCTTTTATGCGATGCATTGAACCTGGTAAGAAACAGAACAATCGAGGAAAATTAAAACAAGGAAAACCAACCAGCGAATAATTATTGATTTACAACTTAAAAAAACCGACAATAAAAAAAAACAAAAAACACCAATATTAATCAAAGAAACACTAATAACAAAAAAATATGTAGGAGTAGATACAGCCTGAAACGCCATTTTAGGTTAACGAAAATACTCTTTGCTTGCCCTTTTCACCAGCCTTTCGGCCATTTGATGCCCTTTTCAAAAGCCTTTCGGGTCATTTATAAATAAAGCAAAGGCCCTCTGTTGTATACCAAAATCAAATGACGTATACCCATTGGAAAGTGAGAGGGGATATGATCCACTGCTATCAAAAATACGGAAGCTATTTATAGAAATAGGTAATTCTTATTTATTAACGGGTTACCGTTGTCGAATTTCAATTTCCAATACGCCACTTCGGTTAGCTTATTGTGTAAATCAGTCAACTTAGCAGGTAAGATTTAGCAGGTCAGATTTTTCCACTATTTTTTTATTTCAAGGGAGAAAAAGTAAAGAAAATACAAAGCTTGAACATTAGTTGGTTATAGACAGGGCCGTATCCATGATTTTTTTTCGGGGTGGGGGGGGGGGGGTACAAAAGGTTTTTTTGGAAGGGGTTATAAAAAAACTTCAAAAAACGCATAAAAATTCGTTTATATTCATTTTTATTACGTTTTTACAAGTCGAACGAACATTTCGGGGTCAAACCCGTACCCCCCCCTTGGATACGGTCTTGGTTATAGATAGAGGGGTAAAAAAAGAATAATTCTAAAAGTAGAATAAAGCTTACGAAGGGAATTACGATTGCAGTTATCTCTATTGGCCACAACTCCGGAGTAACAAATCCGAATTTTCACCCTAAGCATAACAGGCAGCACGCTCCCTCAGATTTTTTGTTGTTATAAGTACAATACCCAACCATCGAACTAAGTCGACATTAGGGATAGAAACGTTTGTAAAATTAAGGGGTCTAGCTCAAAATAGGCTTAGTATGCCATATAAGCAAATAACAGGCTTATTGGGCTATTACATGGGGCGGCAACCTTTTGTTGTAAAAGGGCCAAAATTTTACGTTGGGACATTACGAAGGCCGCACTTAGGTCAAACGTCATTACACTGTATTTTAGTATTGTAGGTATACTATAATAATTAGAGTGCATCTACAACATTTATACGGAAATATTTTGGGTTAAAAATAAAACGCTTAATGTATATTTTTACTACATTTATTGTAGTTAATACAATCAATGGGATTTTTGTTGTTGCACTTGACTGCCAAGTTTTTTTTTACATTAGCTTGCATTTTTGTAGTAGAGACGTATAATATTGCGTCTAAGTGTATGTTCGATAATCGAGAACAGTGTTAATCGAGAAATATCCACTGCGAAGGGGTTTTCGAAAATATCCATCTTACGTGAGATCTTTGTGAAATCAGCAAATCGGTTTTCGAACTCAGTTTGAAGTTGTATTAATCCACTTTTCATTTTAGTATTTCACTTTATTTTCAATTTTCGTTATACCTCTCTCTGAGGACGTTGCCTTGCACACTATCAACTGACCGCTCTCCCTAAACACTTAAAGGAGGAACGTGAACTGTGGTCGCAGAATTTTCGTCAGATTTGTATATGTCATTTGAAGTAAAAGGAAGCTTTTCTAGAACTTACTTCGGGTTTGAGAAGAACTGTTCAATGTTGGCCGTGTTAAAGTTCATTGCTAGACCCAAGCTTGTTGATTCAGGCTTGCGTAGTCACATTTGTGGATTTTGAGCCCGAAAACCTTACCAGCCAGTCTATCCCTGCCTCTTTGGCCTTGCTCCAGTTCTGAGGGATTGTCTTGTTGTTTGGTATATGCAAGTAGTTGTTACAGTCAAAGTCATATGCAATGGCATTTTTAGTTACAATTAGTTGGTGTTGCAGTCGCAATCAGTCAAATTCAGAAGTATTTGCAGTTGCAAGTAGTCATAAAAACAAACAGTCGAAAGAAGTCATAGCTTGAAAAAGTCACAATAGCAGTAGTACTAATTGTATAAGTAGTAGTAGTAGTAGTAGCCCTCAAAGGTTCAATGTATTGCTTTCAGCTGTTTCTTGGATATTGTTCATATGCCCTTTTGACAACCTGCATGCATAGAGTACATTTTGATTTTGTTCAATATACACTGCAATATCCCTTGATAGCAGGGGCGGATCCAGGATTTTTTTTTTTGGGGGGGGGGGGACAAAATAGGTTGATCCGATAAACTTGCGTTAGGAGCAAGCTTATTTAACACAAACTTGGGTTAATTAAGTAAATTACACTACCTTAGACTACGCTAGGGCCCCCCTAGCCCCCCCCTAGATCCACCACTGCTTGATAGTTTCGCCTTAATGCCCTTAATCTATCTGAAATATATCTGGGATGGCATCCCAGATATATTTCAGATAGACCATTTTAACATCCATGTATAGTTATAAATCCTCCTCAACAGGTCCTTAAGTTTCAACTTAATACCTTTATCCATTCCTAAGATGCCGTAATATGCCCTTATGACAAACTTGGATCGACATAGGGTCTTTTGATTTAGTTCAACATTCCCAATAATGCGCTCTGAAAGTTCCAACATACCTCCCACCTTTTTTCCGGGGATATTGCACATACACCCATTTGACAATCTGGATACATATTGTACCTTTTGACTTAGTTTTAAACTCCCTCTAGTTTCCCTGAAAATTGAAGCTCAACACATTACTCTGTTCCTGATACATTGTATCTATGCTTCTTTGACAATTTGGATGTGCTTAAACCCATTTGAAGAAAAAAAAATACCCTCGATTTTGTAGACAGGTCTCATCTGGTACATCTACAAAATCCCGTCTACAAAATCAAGCGATCTTTTTTCTTCCAAATGTTTTGCCACAAGATAGCCACATAACATGACCAGATAATTTGGCTTTAATTTTGTAACCCAAGCACTAAATTTTACTGAACTAAAAAGAATAAACAAAGAAAATAAAAAGAAAGTATATTTTTGGGGGTAGTATTTCCCAAACTTTAAGGTAATTTTGCTCAAAAACAAAAATTGTAACATACCCAAATAATTGGTCTGGACTGGATAGTTGAACATCAAACTAACTATGCTACATGACGCGGTATGGCAACAAAGCCATACAGCGTTTTGTTGCCATATGCTATATGGCAGCAAAGCTAAGCACGCTCCTCCTTCATCCAATCTATTCAAAGTTTCCCTCTTTACATCCTCCCAGGAAGTTTTAATTTCACTTAAATCTTTTCTTATGCCCCCTTTCACCCCATTTGGGGATGACCTGCTTTTCGTTTGGCCCTAGATGGTTTGCTGACAAGGACCATCTTTGGTAATCTGTCATCCTTCACCCGCAAAACGTGTCCTAGCTATCTCAGTCAAATTAGAAAAACTGATTAAACTCGTAGGAATTAAAATAAATTTTAAATCCATATTAAAATTCTTAAATTATCCATATTAAAGGAAACAAATGAAAATAAAATAATCTTTATTTTTTTTTTTTTTTTTTTTTACAACAATCGGTACATTAGAATCCAAATCTGAAAACCTATCTTTTTTTTAAGTTTACTTCACTTTTTGGACCAAGTAAATTTGACATCTGAAAGGCTTAAACATCCGAACTTCCTACTTTTGATTTCCGAATTACTTAAATGCGACTCGACATAAAATAGTATAAAACTGAGTAGAGTAAAAATTTATGGCAAAAAATTGGTATAAAAAAATCAACTCAAATTTTTATAATTTGAGCAGGTTTTGAGCAGGTAGGTTTTTATAATAGCTCAATTTGGCAGGTTTTGAACTGAGATAACTTTTGGAAACATAGCTTTTCATAAGTTAAGATTCAAAATTATTTTCAGAATTTCTCTTAGGGAGGAGGCTTTAAGTTGATAAATCCTACTTTTTAAAGGAAAACCCAAAGGTTAAAAGTATATAAGAAAATAACAAGATTTTAATCTTTCGCAATTTCCCTTAAAAAAGAAAACAGACTTCACAAGTTGTCTTTCAATAATTGTTTCATTAGCAGAAAATTAAGTGTCAAAGTAATTGCTGCAAAATTCTTCTTCTTCATAAATATGTCTCTAGATCCTTCTTTTGTTTCCAAACAACATCAGTAATAAAATACTCATGTTATATTCTAAGATGCTAGATCCCTATACACTGCAAAGAAACAAAAGGAGTTCCAATATCATCAGTTTCCCCCACGAAGGAAGTGTTTCACTTATAATTAAAATTATATGCACTTTCATTGATATTTCCACAATTACTCTCGGAAACAAGATAATGCGATCCCGGAAAATACAAACGCTTTCCAATGTCTCTCTAAAAAAAAAGAAAGTTAAGCACCGAAATCATTTTTTTTCTCTCTCTTTTCCGGCCTCTTAGGATAAGGACTAGGGGTTCGGTAGCAACGTTCAACCGTTATTAATTCACTTATATATTTCCTGAAGAACAGGAAATGTCATCCTAACTGTCGATTCAGTCATCCGAAAAAAACACATTTCTAAGCCTATTAAAATGGGAAAACATTGATACACGAGAAACGAGAAATTGTGTAAATAAAATTAAAATCACCGATTGTAAGAAATTTCATCATTTCCCCGAAACTAGGCAAACTTATATTTGAACAAGCGTACACCTAGGCGCAAAAAAAAAAACAAGAAGGGGGCTTTTCGCAGAAAATAACTAGAATAAAAGATAATCGAATATTTCGGATGTATACTCAACTGACTTCTTCAGTACAGAATAAAAGCTAAATGAATATCGCAGAAATAAAAACAACCATTCAGAAAAGCCCCTTTCTTGAAGGACTCAATAGCCCCTTCAAGCGGCTATTATTTAAATTAAATATTCCTTGGCATAAGGGAAATTTCATCCTTACTGGTTCCTCTGCAAGAAAATAGTTTTTGAGTTAACGAAAAACGTTGATGCCAGAAAAAAAGAAAATATTGCAAATACCCTTGAGGCATTGATTGGAAGAAAAATACAAAATTTTTCTCAAAATCAGGCACAGCACTGATTTAATCTAAGCTTGAATGAACCTTCAGCTAAACGTAAACGTGGGGAGGGGGAGGGCCCCGATGAATAAATTTGATGGTAATAGATTAAAGAATTTAAATGTGCTAGTAGGTGGTAATATCTTCATTGAGACAAACATTATTTGATTTTAGATAGATGCAAGGACAAAAGAGGAGAAATTCACAGGAGCTCACGTTTCAAAGAGAAGTCTTGTGTTGCATACTTTTTCCTGGGAAGGAGGTCCAATCCCTGCCCCTCCCCAAGCGGAACATTCATTTGGACAAGCTACAAAGCAGCATATTAGGTATGATTAAATAATCTTCAGTATTTAAAGTATTTTCATAAATACAGGTTTAAAAATACTTATTCTCATTGAGTTGAACTCTCAAACTTATATGATTCAGAGTAAAAAAACAATGCTTATAACGAGCGTAAACCAAGAAAGAACTTTGAACTCTCAAACTTATATGATTCAGAGTAAAAAAAAAAAAACAATGCTTAAAACGAGCGTAAACCAAGAAAGAACTACTGAACAAATATACCCTTGCTAAATCTGAAAATGCCTGTCCAGGCTTTAGCGGATCGATAGTATCGTCTCATTGTTTTTATTTATATATTTCCCCGCAAAAAGGAAATGTCTTCCTTGTAGTCGGTTCAGTCATGTGAAAAAAAAAAAATTTAAGCCCAATGAATCAGGAAAACGTCTATATGAGAATTGGAGGATAAATTATAAATATAGCGTATATTATATATATGTTACTGTGAATGTCTGAAATCTGGTTATTGTCAACATTCACCGGTAAATGTCCAAAATTTCTTTTTCTCAGCTTGAAAACAATTAGCTTCTTGAATCAGCCTTTTCAGTCTGATGCAAGCTTTCATGGTATTAAATAAAAAAAAAAACAAGTTTTTTTAAACTGAAAGTAAGGAACGACGTTAAAACTTAAAACGAACAGAAATTATTTCGTATATGAAAGGGACTGTCCCCTCCTCTTATTTAAAAAAAAGAGTTGTGAGAAAGCCAAACTTTAGCGTAAAGAGCAAGGCGTTGAGGAGGGGACAGCCCCTTTCATATACGGAATAATTTCTGTTCGTTTTCAGTTTTAACGTCGTTCCTTACTTTCAGTTAAAAAAAACTTGTTTTTTTTAATTTAATTTTTGAACTTTTTTGAATTGATGCAGGTTTTGATTTTGGCTCACCATACATGAATAATAAAAATAAAATTTGCATATTAATTTTACTTTTATTTGGTTAAATGGCTTTCTCGAAACTTGTTTAATTTTATTACGAACGTTTTTATTAGTAATAAATATACGTAAATTACGAATTAACTTACGTAACGCATTTCTATATTCATATATTTTTAATACGTATAATAAGGGGCTTGCCTACTAGTCAATATATAGCTATTTAAGCTAATTTTCGATTTGTGTTCCAATTCTTTAAAAATGACCCCTTAATCACAAAGGCCGTAAGTTAGAATAAAAAGCTCTTATGAGAATACTAAAAAATCTTTGGCTTAAAGAGCGAGGTATTGACTAGGGGGTGAACCCAATCATACACGTAATATTTTCTGTTCGTTTTAAGTTTTGATGTTGCTCCTTATTTTCAGTTGGAAAACTTATTTTTTTTATATTTAATTTCTGATTTTTTTTTCAAATAATGCTGGGAAATCCGGCGCCCCCTTCATAGCGATGTCCCTTCCCACATGAAAACTTCCTTCATAGAAAGATCCTCCCACATAACCCCCAACCCACCCACCCCCTACTAACAGAAAAAATCCCCCCTGAAAACGTCTGTATACTTCCTAATAACCAATACTATATGTTAACATTGAGCAAAGATCCTAACTTTCAGCCCTCTCCCCGGGGACTTCGGGGGATTAAGTCCTCCTAAAAGACATATTTATCATATTTTCAACCATGCTGAACAAAATGGTTATCTCAAAATTTTGATCAGGTGACTTTGGGGAAAAAATGAGCGTGGGAGGGGGCCTACTTGCCCTCAATTTTTTTTGGTCAATTAAAAAGGGCACTAGAACTTTTAATTTCTGATTAAATGAGACCTCCCACGATATTCTAGGACCACTGGGTCGATACGATCACCCCTGGGAAAAAAAAAAAAAAAAACAACAAAAAAACAAATAAACACGCATCCGTGATCTTTCTTCTGGCAAAAAATGCAAAATTTCACATTTTTGTAGATATGAGCTTGAAACCTCTACAGTAGGGTTCTCTGATACGCTGAATCTGATAGTGTGATTTTCATCAAGGTTCTATAACTTTTAGGGGGTCTTTCCCCCTTTTTTCAAAAATCAACCAAATTTTCTCAGGCGCGTAACTTTTGATGGGTAGAACTAAACTTGATGTTTAGTTGAGTTATATATTTTAAATCAGCATTGAAATCTGATTCTTTTGATGTATCTATTGGTATCAAAAACCCGTTTTCTAGAGTTTCGTTTACCATTGAGCCGGGTCGTACTTACAGTTCGTTATCCCGAACTGTTTGAAAAGTTAAAGTTAGGTTATAAATCTCAGAAAAAGAACTTCATCCTTCTCATTGCCCCGAATAAATGTTATTCCTGATGATAACCTTCTTGTAATATATTTCCACTCATCGAGACCTCCATCCCTTGAAGAGACCTCCTCCTGTGTCCAGAGCCATGGTACTCAACTGCCCATGTTTCCGTTATCCTGAGCGTCACTTTTAGTGGGCCATGGGTATTACACCCATGATCCGAAGAGCATATTTACCCGGCTGACTGACCGTATTTCAAACAATAGGCTATACGAAAAATGTTGTTCAATACCGCGCTCTGTTGGCCTCAGGCGACTTGGTGCTGCGGTGAGTTGTTAGTAGTAGTAGTAGTTAAAAGGTATGATTCCGTATAATCAAAACTGGGTAGATCAACATAAGGCCGTACCCAGAGGGGGGGATAGGGGGATTTGACCACCCCTCCCAAGAAAACGTTGTCTGACTCGTAAAAACGTAACAAAAATGGATATAAACAAATTTTGTATGCGCTTTTTGAGGTTTTTTTGAGTAGCCCCCCCCCCCCCCGAAAAAATATCCTGGGTACGACCTTAGATCAACAACCACGTGGGTGTGCATATTATCATATTTATTTCTTAATTCAATTATGTTTTTTACTATACACTTTTTTTTTAAACGCAGTCGCGGACTGACAGCACACTCTACTAATTTTAGCATCTAGATTGTGCGTACAATAGTTGCAATATTCATTCTTTAATGTAAAACAGTAAATTATATATTCTTTTTTTTTTTGGCTCTGCTTAAACTTTACTCCTCGTTTTTTGGCGTCAGCAAAAAAAAAACAAAAAACAACACTAAAAGTTAACATTTCTAAATTTTCTTTACTTTGGATTATTGGCAAAAAGCTGAAGCAGTCATACAATGAAGGGGTCAGCAGTCGGCATATTAACCAAAATAGGTTTCATACCAATACGGTTTCCATTTTATGAACTATAAATTGGCATAGCAAGATTAGCATGTCCACATATACATAAGAGAAAGCATAAAAACATAACAGAAAATATAACATAAAAGACGAACGTGATCTACTGTAAGTCTAAACTTCATCATTTCACTGGAAGTTTTATTCTTGCCTAAACGTCAAAAATCTAAACGTCAGCGTTATTGTTTAACTATTTATTATGATAGAAATAATTTTGATAGCATTCAGACACTAGGGCATAGTGTTTTTTTTATTACTATTATTATTTAAAAGTGTAGAGTCCAGACGCCCAGGAACTGACAGAATATTTCCTAACATCGACGGGTGTTCTCCAAGGTTGCCTCTTGCCACCCCACTTCTTTAACCTATCCCTCAACGCAGCGCTATCAATTGCTAAAACTGTAACCGGTGCAGAGATTGAACGGACGTTTATCGATGAACTGGCATACGCAGATGACACCGAAAAAGTCAACAGCCAAGAGAATCTACTCAAAGCTGATACCGATGAACTAGTGTCAGCAACCAAGGCTTTTGGGATGGTAATAAATACATCGAAACCAAGATTATACAGGTGTCTAGAGATCCTGCTGCAAGAACTGTGGAGCTGAGAATAAAAGGGGAGTCAGTAGAAAATGTTAACTCATTCCTCTATTTAGGGAGCCTCCTAACTTCTAACAACGACTGCTCAAAAGCAACCAAGTAAAAAATTGGCCTGGCTAGCACCAGCTTCAACAACCTCTTGCCAATTTGGAAAAGCAAGGCACGGTCAACTTCTCTAAAGTTGCGACTCTTCAGCTCTCTCTTAATACCCATCGCCTTATACTCAAGCAAAACTTAGTCTGTAAAGTCTGATGATGAGCGATTAACCTCCTCATTTGAAACTAAATGCCTTGACGCATTGTGAGGATTAAGTACGTTGACCGAGTTTCAAATGAAGACCTCCAAAAACTACTCCGTTACCCTTGAACCATCATGGACCGGAGTCCACAGTTAAAGGATAAATTGGAATTTAGCCTTTAGAAAACAGCGATAAAAATAGCTGAAATTTGGAGATTCTAAGATTGCCTTCGAAGGACGGGTTCACGCCATATACCCCCGAGAAATGGACCCACAACATTCTACCCCATAGCCTATCCCAGCTGATACGTCTAGCACCAGACAGATTGAAATACCGTAACCAAATTTATCGTCTGCTGAGATTAGAAGAAGCCCCAATACAGCTAGAAAGGCCGGACAGGACTTCAGTCAAGTAAGTCAAGTCAAGTGTAGTGGCTTTTCACCACTGGTAAGTTTTGTTGGCTTTAGACCAGTGTTTTTCACATTTTAACTGATATGTGCCCTTTCATGATTTTCTTAGGGCTGAGTATAAGACTTTTATTACTATCAATATATAACATATGGATTATAAAACAATAAATAGCAATGGAAACCTTTAAAAGGTATAAATAGCGGGGTTGAGGACATTGCATCAAAATTTTATGTTAGTAGAACATTAGGAGCATGATATTTATAGATTTGTAATTAGTACAACTAGCAAACTCATAGTCAGCGTCATTCTATCAGTGTCAGAGTCAGTCAATGTCCAAATAATACAGTGTAATTAAATTAATTCTTTTAGTTGTCATAGCAACCACAATAAATGATACAGACCACGCCTGCCGCCGATTAACCTATCGTATTGTGTTATTTGGTCGTTGATTTTACTTGATATTATTAAAAAAAAAATTATGAAAGTAAATAGTTTCATTAAAAGTCAAAATGAATATAATTATTCTGTGCATTACTAAAATGGTCACCTCCTCACCCTCCGCACTTTGTAATAAAGTTTAGCTAGTGCTTAACTGAAAACATAATAGAGTGCAAAAACCTAGCAAGCAGGTGATTATACTGTAGGCAACGTTAAGCTTAAAAAGTCTAATTAATACTAATTACTCTAAACTTCTGTTTCCACCTAGTTACATGTCTTGCACTCCATAATGTTCCACATCATACTAAGAGTAGAACACACAAGACCATACCTATTTTTTCTTTTTTCTCTTCCCAAAGACAGGCATGCAGGCATACAATCTTTGAAGCCTTTTAGGTAGGGAAGACCAGTGGCGCCAATTCACGAAGATGTAGGAGGGACAATAATTTTTCTAATTTTTTTAAAGAGAATATAAAAGCCATTTCTCAAAATATAGATAAAAATTTCTCATTTTTTATATAGATTTAAGACGGGTTCCCACAAAATCTTTAAAGCCCTAAAAATAGGGAAAGATTGGAGACGGGAACTTTAGAGACAATCCTAAGTCTTAATTTGGGCTGTATATCCATTCTTGATAATTTCATTTACCTTGCAGAACAGCCTTCTAAGTTAGATCAAAGTTAGTAAAAACCTGATCTTTATAAAAGTGCAAGAAAAGCAAAAGGCAAGTTCCCCTGAAACTGGTCCTCCTCCAAAACATGAAATAATTGCCAAAAATACACTGTTTTGTATTTGAACTCTTCCTCCACCAAGAAAAATTAACCTGACTTCGCTTCACCTAATGAGCAGATAGACGTCTACGACTACGATTTATACCAAACCATGCCTACGATAATTTACATCGGAAGTTTGGAAGTCGTGTTTCATTTTCATTTTCTTCAGTTACTGGCGTTAGTATTATTATTATAATATGAGACAATGGGCCAATCAGCTGTGCTTATGAACGTGAAAGCATTCCTTCACTTACAAAGACCCGAGAAGCACTAAACTAATTAGAAGCATCTTAAGTGGACATGGTAGCAGGGTTGCCAACTTGCACACTTTTCCTGTGAAATGCACTCTTTTTTACCTCACGGGGGATGCGGAATAGTGAAAATTACTCTTTTTGGGTGTTAGTTTTCATTCACTTTGAACGTCAGTAGTTAGCAACTTCGCCAGAAGTGTAATTAACCCATGGAACAGGGTTACCAACTTGCACACTTTTCGCTAGAAATGCACTATTTTATACCTCAGAGGTGATACGCAAGCAGCAGCAACATTGTACATCCAAATTTTATGACTTGCACTCTTTTCGAACAAAACTCACTCTTTATAGGCCTTGATTTGCACTCTTTTTGGACGTCAGCAATCGCAACCCTGCATGGTAGATAGCTTCCTCAAAATTCTCATCTTCAAAGGCTATTTGAGTTCCAACGTTTAATATTAAAAAGGCAACCGATTTGATTCCTAAATAGTCCTCAGAAGCAATATAAATTTTTAGACTTTCTTTTATATTTTAAAGAAAGTTGAAAGTTGAAGAAAATAAAAAAGATTTCTAAAAAAAAAGGCAATTTGTGCACCCGAGGCATCTAAGAAGGAATATTATTACGAAGGCAATCGACCTGATTCATTAATCAACCAATCACTAGAAAATTAATCATTCAATAAATTTTTTTGTTGATTATGGAAAGCACTATATGTAGCAACTTCCTTTAAAACATGCTATTTTGATTTCCTAGTAATAACTGCTAGGAAATCAAAGTTAATTAGTTATGTATTATACATTATTTAGTTATGCATTAATTAGTAATGAACAATGGTTTTATTGAATTTTTTATCGCTACCTGAAAAGGGAGTTTATGCCATTTAAAAATGTACGGTAGTACACTTGAACTATCAGAATATGCTATTAGAACATAGAACATAGAACACTTGAACTATCAGAATATGCTATTAGAACATAGAACACTTGAACTATCAGAATATGCTATCAGAACATAGAACATAGAACACTTGAACCATCAGAATATGCTATTATGCTATTAGAATGGACTTCTAAACACCTTTAATGGACTTCTAAATTAAATTTTAGAATGAACAAAATGTCCTTTTTAAGAAATTCATTTTATATATACTTAAAACGAAAGGCACAGCTAACACCTTTATAAATTTATAGGAATAGAAGCAAAGATTTTGCTTTCGTTTGGAACTGCGGTCGGCGGATTGAGAGGAACTAGGAGAATCTTCCGTACTTTTTTTTAAAATAGTTTCAAAACAATGTAATACCCCACTCTGATTTGGGCGTAACAATATATACATAGGTCTTAAAAATTGTGTTACATTAATATATTATTTACTATTTTAAATGCAGCTCGAGATGTCTTTTTAAAAAAGACAATAAGATGTCATGAACAATCTAAGGTCTGGAGAAATGTAACGTTTTGTTCCAACGTTTTAAGAACTGAATACGCCTTCGATAAAATTTCTGAAACAATTTAAAAGAGATATGATACGCGCTTTGAAATGGGTACGACAATAAATATGTAAAATAATTATGTACATGAACAAAATCACACGAAAAATTAAAAAGAAAGAAAGAATTAAGACTAGAATTACTTTAAAAAAGAGAAAACTATTTTTTAACTATTATTTTATTTGTAAATGCAAATGCAAATTTCTAAAGAGCAAATTTAATTTCTATGTCACACTGAAGAGGAGTGGTACTATGCTTAGCAATAAATCAGTTTATATTTCATTTGACCTGCAAATACATCAACAAAAAAGGGGGAAATACTATCTCATTCACTAAGTGATGAAATCTATTTTTTTTTTAGTTCAGCCTCCAATTTTCTAAGGTTGACAAACATGGAAAGAAGAGAGATAAAGCTTGAAAACAGCTTCTTAGAGCATAGCTTTATTTTGGGCATGAATTTATTCTTGAAAGTTCCACTTCCCTAACTAAATTCACGTCAACTTTGCTAACTCACTTTATCTCGTTCCTAAAGGCAAAAAAAGGCCGGGAGAACTTAAGGGCTCAATAGATGTAGTAATTGGCGCTTAAAGAGTGTAAAAGTGCATGCAATAAGTAGGTTTTTTCGTAGATAAACAAGAAACAGGATATTAAATGAGATTGGATGAGCTTCAATATGTAAAGTAAGCATTTCAGCATTAAATCAACCTCTTAATCATGAACAAGGCTGGCTAAAAAAAACAACCTTAAAATGAGCCTGTTGTAAAATAATTATATATAATAGTTGTATTATGAAACTAGATATATTGTCATTATAATATTTTATTATAATGAAATATTAAAAAATATTATATAAAACATATTACAGTGTTATAAAAAACACAAGTATTATAAAATATTATAATAAAATATCAGAAAATAATTTTTAAATGGATAAGAATCCAAAATTCAAAAGGCGTTTGTAAAATACAAATGCATTAAACAGCTATAAAACAGCTAGTTGACCCGTCTAAAGTAATCAGTACGAGCAACTTTTCATTATTTAGGAAAGGAGGGAAACGCTATCCAAATGCGTACAGCCTTAATGCTTTACCAACTATATTAAAGGCTCCAAAACGGCTCCAAAATTATAAAAGGCTCTAAAGGGCTCCAAAACGAGTCCTTCAGATCCGAGCCTTTCTAAAGCGGCTCTTTTATATCAAACATTCTTGCTCAAAAGTTCATAAGATCCAGAGTAGATTAGGAGCAGGGAGGGGGTGTATTCTGTGCGAAATTCGAGGTCTACTTTAACTCATGAATCACATTACTGGTAGAACAAACCCCAAAGAAAATGTCATTTAGACATATCCCCTTTTGTACAAAAAAATAGTAATGACAACTTCCCATCTACTCACGTTTGAATAGGTTTTAATAGCCAGGAACATTTTCTGACACTATTTCGTTTATAGATGGCTCTGGCGTTCTCGGGGCAGTTGGCGTCTTGTCTCCAGAATCTTTAAAATTCGGTGGCTCAGAATTGCTTTCTTCTCCATGAAAAAAGCCATACCTACAAGAAGAAACCATTAACATTAGGAAATCTGGATCAATCACCACCAACAGTAAAAACTTTAACGACATACGACACGCTCAGAGGATATAGATTATTTGAACATAAAAGAAAAGGAACTCTCTAAAAACGAGGAAAGGCTTTTTTTGGTAGTCAGTTTCCAATTTATCGCCGCAATGGGAAAGCATTGAGTTACTTTTTGCTAATCGACAGAATGAGTGTTTTGCACTCAAAGTCTTTAGACCGAGACACCTATACAATATTCGCGGAAGGATTGGCAAAATCGTTTATGAACAGTGGCTAGAAGAAGAACCGACTGTAAAGAAATAATGAATTGATGTTTAGCGTGCCGGCAAAAGGAGTTACATTAATGATTTACAGTATTTCATCATTCTTGACGGAAAAGAACGGAAAACAAGGTGAAAGAAAAATAGATCCAGCAAAAATAGAAGACGAAATGATAAAACTCTATCAAATAAGACAGTCAGTGATTGGGGCTTAGTTTAATGTCAGAAAAATTACATCGGAGCATTTCTATATAGACGTAAAAGGCGGAACAAAAGAGTGTGTGCAAGGGGGGGGGTGGAGTTCAAGTCCTCGAAACAAACATCCCCATTTATTTTTAAATATCCTCACCACCTATTTAGTATAGTTAGTCCCGATATATTCCTTAAGTAGAGGATAGTTAAGGATTAAAAGTCACCCCTCCCGAAATTATATACTGATCTTTAACAGAAAGGTAGGAAACTTAGGGCAACTAACTTAGAATTAGAGAATGTCAGATACGAAAAAAAACTCCCACTAAATCCACGAATAAAGTGGATGAATTATACAAATCATAAGGATTAAGCAAATCTTTTCTTACATGCCTTTGATTGGAGAAAGTACCCAAAATAAAAACTAATACATTAAGCATAATTTCAAATTTAGAGGGTACCTAGGGACTCAACCCCCCCCCCCCCCCAACAAACTGAACAGAAAAAATCCAGTTCTTTTTCAAATATTTTTAATTTTTAGATTACATACTTACAATTTTAATTTGGTATATTCAAAAGAAAAGGCAAAGACACTCCTCTCCTCCCTGGATATCCCCTGGATCCACATCGGTTTAAGATAGATTACAAGAAACGTAAAAGCTTATTCTATCAAGAATGGAACGCTTGGATAAACGACGGCAAATTCACTAATTTTCAGGACTGGATTTTTATGCCGTATCGACTGATTAAGTCTATTTGTCTATATTCTTCCAATAGCATCGCTCTACAAGGAGGAGATTTACCGTTCAACAAGAAACGAGGAAGGCGACGAAAAAAATTTAAAAACAAAACGAGAATGACTTACATGGTTCATTTATACACTTCGAAAATCAATACGGAAATCTGTTCGAATGTTTTTGAACGATAGCCCAGAAATCTCTACGTCTTAAGGCAAAGTTTTAAATCATAGTGACCCTTCTCGGAAAGCTGTTGAGCAAAAGAGAGCCAAATGAAATCATTTTTCTTGGTTTTCTTATAGCCTAGGTGAGCAGTACCATACAAGCTGGGGTAGCCCTGAATCAAATATATATATATATATATATATATATATATATATATATATATATATATATATATATATATATATTATGTTTTAGAGGTAATTACTTGGCAAAAACAAAAAAAACAAAAAAAAAACAAAAAAAAACTGTCATCCTAATCCAGCAATTGAGACAAATGTGCACTTGAACGAGGTTTTGACCTTACTCATCTATCCAACTACATAGGACTAAACAGTATAACCGAACCATCAACCAAATAGAAATGTCCAAATCCATGCAAAGTCATCATCAATAAATGTAAGTCGTTGTAAATTTACAAGCAAAAGCACCTTAAATCTAGCGAAATATTTCCAAGTAGAACCTTCCATTAGGGCTCATCAGAAGAAATACCACCTGCCTTAACGGTTTTCTAGGCTTTACTTTCTTTACCCGCCACAGTGGAGCCTCTACCATAAGATCTATATGGTATCCCTATGTCAGGTAAAACTTGTGAAATACATGCATACTAGTAAAGCTATTAAAAATTACATACAAAACGAGTTTCATTGTTTCCTTAATAAAATCCCAGAGGTATATATATATATATATATATATATATATATATATATATATATATATATATATATATATATATATATATATATATATATATATATATATATATATATATATATATATATATAGTCATCGTTGCCAGTCGACTTTTCTAATTTAATGCAAGGTTTGATGATGAAAGGTTAGGTTAGAATAGAATAGGTTGGGTTAGCTTGGGTTTTCAACCCATTTCTGTTATTTAGAACCAAATTTAATCTAACCTACCCTAATCTAACCTAAACTACCCTAATCTAACCTAACCTTAACTTTTATCATCATAGCTTGCATAAGACTGACAAACCTGACTCGTAGAGCTAATTGAACCCAAGCAGAGAAAAAGGAATTTCGAACATTAACCGGTGAATGTCGACACTATGCACATTCACGGTAACATATATATATATTTTAAAAACCATGCCAAGAATCCGTCCTTATCTATTACCTGAGTTATTACCCTAGAGGGTAATAACTGTGCGCAACTATGAGTTTTCTTACTAAAACCCTGTCTTAACTATGGCTTTCCGAAGCAAAATCGGGTAGGTGAAAACAGATTTTTGTTCACTGGATTCCACTTTTCCTGAAATTAAAAGCCACTTCCACTGCAACTAATCTCTACCTTTTGAGCCTTAGGAGGAACCAATACAGGTTGGAGCTGCCAAAAAATTCAAAAAGCACGAGCGACTTCACCTGAAAAAGCCACAATGAAGACACGACTTAACTCGTGTTAAATATTTAAAAGCGCCATCATTCAATAATCTTTAAATATCGAATTTAGATGGAAGATTCATTTTTCTAACTTACCTGTATTTACACAATGACGAAAAATGAAGCCCAAGGCAAAATGAGAAGGTTTTTTGAAAAAGGTGAGAGGGGAAGGTTAAAAGCGAAAAATACCTCAAAAAAGAGCTCTGGTACGTCCGATCCTAGAAGCATGTTGAGCCAATCACGACCAGGCTTGAATGGTGGGTTCTGCTCAGCTTCAAAAAGCCCAACTAATCTCTCTCCAAATGCCATAGAAGGAACAGAAGTGTGCGAAAGCACAAAAAGGTTGGCCCCCAGCCCCCCATTGCACCTCCTGGCTGAAGGGCTAAGAAACGGGGATCAGCAGCGCCGGTAGGGACTGTGAAGTCCAATGCCATATTCTTTACCTTTTTTAAATGGGTCCAAAACTTTGTTTATCTCCTGTCAGCTGGTAATTTACAAGGCAAATTGTCGGCCTAACCTAACCTAACCAAACTGTTGCGGAAAGCTAGAGTTTTTCAAGCACAAAAACGGACGGAATCCTCGCATGGATTGCTAAATCCGGACGAATTTCCGCAATGTGTAAATGCACTATCAGCCAGTGAAAAATGAAAAACGAAGAAACATAGCAAATATTTTGGCAAGGCCTTCCTTCTAAGCTTTCTGGGCTTAGAAAAAAAGGTATATAGGGTATGACAAAAGGCTATAAAAAGGGTCTATAGGGTATGCGCTTAAAAAAAGAGCCAGGTAATAGGATATACCAAGTAGAGCTGGTGTGGTCTCACAGCGTATCTAAATAAAGTTTGCATTTTCCACAGACTATTTAACTAGAAATTAGTTGAATTCACTTGGGTAAGATTGTTAACAGGAAACTATACACAAAAAGGATAATGGGAAACTTACAGCCACTGAAAAATTCAATTATTTTCTAGGCCAGGTTTTATTACCGTAACAACTCATGAAGCCCATCCGTCCGTATTTTTCAATAGCTTAGCTCGACAAAGAATAAACTTGTCATATTTAAACTTGTCACATTTTTAAGGTTCCATTTTTTTCCAGATAATTTGCTCTTTACCTTTATAGGCCTGAAGAAAAAAAATTCGTTTCAGTGTAAACATTGATAGAACTACTTAGACCTCGTCATTATCCAACGAAAAGAAAGTCGATGCAGATATACGTCTATTGCAAAATTCAGAATTTTGTATTTGTCTGCTTACTGCAAAGAGATAGATATAATTTTTTTTATTTTTTACGACTGAGCCTTAATGTGCTAAAGGACATCAAAATAAAGCTTTGGACCCACCTTTGCCGTTTTTACCCATCTTAGGTCTATTCATACCCACAGTTTATATAATTAGCAGTATGATCTTTCCCTATCTCACCCATTATAAAAACCCGAACCGAGGTGCGATTGCTCCAGAGAACCTATTAACATAAGCGACATTATATCTTTTCATGGTCAGGCAAAGTATAATCACCTGTGGAACCAATACTCACAAAACCACTTGGCCAGCTCACCAATAAGTGGACAATGAGTGCAGAAATAAGTGGGAAGAGCTTTTTGTTCGCACCTAGAATGAAGATCCAGAAATCATCTGCGGCAAACGTATTTTATTATTATATAAACTGTGCTTCATATCTGAAAACTCAAACTTTTTCATACTTTCTTTTTGGTCGTTTCAAAATTATAAAAGGTTTAGACCATATTTTAATCAGTGTTACCAAGTTTGGACCGTGAAAACAAACAATCGAAACTAATTGGTAAAATTTGGCAACATTTTTGTTCCTAAAAAATTAAACATCAACAATGTGTCGATTCCTAAAGATAATTAAATAAAAAAACAAGTTTTTTTTAGCTGAAAGTAAGGAGCGACATTAAAACTTAAAACGAACAGAAATTATTCCCTATATGAAAGGGGCTGTCCCCTCCTCAACGCCTCGCTCTTTACGCTAAAGTTTTTTATTGTTAAAAAAAAACATAGTTGTGAGAAAGAGTCAAACTTTAGCGTAAAGAGCCAGACGTTGAGGAGGGGACACCCCTTTCATATACGGAATAATTTCTGTTCGTTTTAAGTTTTAATGCCGCTCCTTACTTTCAGTTAAAAAAACTTCTTTTTTATTCAATTTCTGAACTTTTTTGAATTAATGCAGGTTTTGATTTTGGCTCATCGTACATGAATAATTAAAACAAAATTTGTATATTAATTTTACTTTTATTTGGTTAAAAGGCTTTCTCGAAAGTTGTTTAATTTTTGCTTACGAACGTTTTTATTAGTAATAAATATATATAACTTACGAATTAACATACGTAACGAACTTCTATATCCAGATATTCTTAATATGTATATTAGGGGGTTTGCCCCCTAGTCAATACCTCGCTCTTTATTCTAAAGTTTGAATTTTGTTCCAATTCTTTAAAAATGACCCCTTAATCACAAGGGCCATTAATTAGAATAAATAGCTGTTATGAAAGTACTAAAAAAATCTTTGGCTTATAGAGTGAGGTATTGACTAGGGGGCGAACCCAATCATGTACGTAATAATTTATGTTCGTTTTAAGTTTACTTACTTAAAATTTTCAGGTAGAATATCGTCATCATCGCTTAAATCGTCACTTGGGTTGATGTACTGTACTTCAAGATAGGTTTGTCCTGCTGGTTGAGTGCAAAGAATTTTTACCGCTTCAGCGTGCAGAACCTAGGAAACAAAAAGGAGTGTTGCCAAAAATAAGTATAAAACTCTTATAAAATGAAATTTATTCAAATAAAAAAAAATGCACTTTATCACAAAAAAGTATACTGACTTGGTTGAGGTATACACCAACCAAGTCATATTGAAATACCAACCAAGCCTACATACTGGAATGTTATTTTTCATTATTCTTAACCTACATATTTTATTAATAGTCTGTACTTTACTAGCCACCCCTCACTTATTTACGGTTAAATTCAACTTTTTATAACAATATCTCAAAACCTGAAATATTCTAAAAAAAGGATGGCAGGGATCATATCCCCTTCAATATTGATCTGAAAATCCCTCATTAAAAAGATGAAAAATTAACCACTCCCTCACCTTCTGCCCAACAAAAACATCAACTGCCCTCTTCCGTATTGGACCGTACGCAAATTTTGAAACCCCCACTCTAGGTTTGTCAGACATATTTAATTCCTTGGTGTCAGTATCATGAAGACCTATTCCATACCCGAGAGTGTTCCCCTTTTTCTAATAATTACTTTGAATTGGTTACATTAAAATTGAACGATTTTTTATATACCGAACCAACATAAGAAGTAAAATCTTTCAAGGCAGATATTGTTATTATAAAACAATCATTCCTTTAAGTAGAGGATAGTTAAGGATTAAAAGTCACCCCTCCCGAAATTATATACTGATCTTTAACAGAAAGGTAGGAAACTTAGGGCAACTAACTTAGAATTAGAGAATGTCAGATACGAAAAAAAACTCCCACTAAATCCACGAATAAAGTGGATGAATTATACAAATCATAAGGATAAAACAAATCTTTTCTTACATGCCTTTGATTGGAGAAAGTACCCAAAATAAAAACTAATACATTAAGCATAATTTCAAATTTAGAGGGTACCTAGAGGCAGATATTGTTATTATAAAACAATCATCCAGGGAAGGCTCTGAATGAATGAATAAATGTATTTAATACCCATCAATGAAAAACAAATTAAAACGAATGAATAAAGCAGAGCGAATTAAAAATGAAAGTGAAGAAAACAAATATGCGGTTAAAAGATATGCAACAGCAAGAACAAAGAAATATGCGGTTAGAAGATGAACGGTAGTGAAAATTACAAGCGACAGCGAGAAAAGGAATGTGTCAAAAATATTTTGGATAATTGGCATACTAATATATATATATATATATATATATATATATATATATATATATATATATATATATATATATATATATATATATATATGAATGAATCCATTTAATACCCATCAATGAAAAAACAGATTGAGCACAAAAAAAGAAAAACAAAACACTAGACTTTCTTCTGACAAAACGAAAACACAACAATCAGAAACAAATGCCGACTACTGCTGCAAAACTTTGGACCACAGGTGGGACTTGACTGACAAATTATATCGATTAGTTTACGAAAGAATCGCTTCTTCAGGGTTGGCAACACCGTACTGGCTAGTACCCAACAGTACTAGCGTACTGTTACTACCTACAGGTAGTAACATACCTATTGCTTGTCCACGGTGGTAAACGCAGCTAAAAATTAGTATACTTGTCGTTCACTGAATGCAATTGCAGGCTATCTGTAGCTGTAAAAATACGCCAAAAAGGGCTAAGGTATAGACAACGAGGCAAAACCATAGCATTGTACACCCATGCCTCTATCAAGGTCGTTTTTTATCAGCTGTCCCTTAAAATTAACAATTTGATTGTCCAAACTTAATTTTGGGCAATTTAATTTATTTTAGTCGTCAAGAAAAGCTTAATTTTAAGAATTTACCTTCTTTTTGACATACATTACAAAACACTACATCCAGTTCTAGCTTCAGAGCTAAAAGTAGAGTTTATTTTAAAGTCTATTTTAAAAAGTGTGATGTTGGAGGAGAACTGGCTATATAATTGGCTTCCGGTTTGAGGCTGGGAAGCGTCTTTCATTTGGAAGCCCTAAAAGGACTATATTCAAGAGGCATTTTGGTTTTAGTTAAATTATAGAGAATAAATTAAAAACCTCCCAAATAACCAAACAATTCCATTATTTAAATTTATTCTAATAAAATACAAAACCAACTAAAGTTTTTATTTAAAACAGCATAATTTTCAAAAGAAAATATTATTTGTCCATTTTCTAACCCGTCACTACATAAAAGCAAGAGGACGGAGTACAACATGACACAAAAAAAAGAAAAAAAAGAAAAAAAATAGAGGGCAATACAGGACAAATACCTAAAGAAACTACATCAGCATTACTGCCGCAGGAGGAGTGACCACTCCTGCGGCAGCCTTGCCTTAAAATAGTCGATCTGTTTTGAACGGTCTGACATGGATTTGTAACTTACTAGCGAAAGCTAAAATATAAATTAAACGTTCACAAAAGTAGTCTCAACAGACGCTTTGAAGAAGAAAGTAGTAGGACCGAATTGACTTAGTATCCGATTTCTGAAGCATTCTCCAGAAAGGTGCTGCATACAGAATATGTGGCAGCACTGTTGCATTATATAATCTAGCAACAATCATGCGATTAAAACAGCGCTTATTTTCCGCAATGCAACCATATGACGTGGAAATTCGCTTTTGCAGACGACTATCTAAGAGCGAGTGGGTAGCTCACACGGAAGTCCCCACAGGAAGGCCCAAACAAGTTAAGGTATACACTGGCTGAACGGATGTACCACCAAGTCTAGTAGATACATCAATTGAAAATGAACTTTCACATGCTTTTACATATTCATTTTTAGGGCAGTATTCAAGGCCGTATCCGAGGGGGGGGGGGTTACGTTTTGTTACGTAAAAACGTAACAAAATGGACATAAACAAATTTTGTACGGGTTTTCTGAGGTTTTTTGTGTACCCCCCCCCCCCCCAGTAAAACCCTCTTCGAAAAAAAAATCCTGGGTACGGCCTTGGCAGTAATATTCACTTCTTTTTTTTTTAGTCCCCTATCCTTGTGAGCTGTATGAATTTAACTCAAAACACAAAAATGAAGATAATAAAATTCTCACTTTACGAAGATCTATGCCGTTCACGCTGACAATAGAATCACCGATATGGAGAGAGCTACATCGTCCCGCTGGCGTATCAGGGTACAATTCAGATACGAGAATTGGCACACCATGCTCAGCACCACCCTGAAATAAAAGAATTAGTAGAATCAAGAAGCCCTGACAAGAAATCAAGCTAAATTTAGACAGAAGCAAGGATCTAATATGATGTAGGTTGGTTTTGTCGAAGGAAAAGAGTCCACATGCATAGAGTCCACAATTGCCGTCTAAACTGTCTTAAATTGCAAAAAAACTATTTTCTGAACGTAGAGAAGTGCATTTCTGAAGAATTGTGTTCCCTTGGTGGTCTCTAAAGTTTTCTCTGAACTAAAAAAACACCTCATCTTAAAATCCATGAGAGATGTTGAAAAATAAATGTCGATAATAAACTTCTGACAGCTTGATTCATCTTTTCGAGTCAAAATCCAAACTAAGGATTTTTTTTCTTTAGTCAACTGGTATCGCACATGAAATGTTTTAGTATTTTGGATATTTAAAAGAACATTGGGAAACAGTCTACATTGCCATTGGGAAAACATTGCCAAAAGCCATTGGGAAACAGCCTCAATTTTCAGGTCTCCTTTTTTCGAGGGCATTAGCATTTGAATTGACAGCGTTGAGTTATTCTGTCCGTAAAGCGCTGTTCAGTCCTTCCGATATACCACAGACAGTAAGAGTAAGAAATTACGTAGACACCGGAGTTATTAAACCGAAGGATATTTACTTTGACAAATTTGTGAACTTTTAGTTTTACCAAGTTTGTTGTAAGTGGAAAACACAAAACCAACAAGGTTCTTTTCCTTCGACAAAAAAAAATGAAAGAAAAATCGTTCAGCCGGACAGATTATGCATATAGAACACATTTAGAGGAAGTGATATGAAGACGGCCCTGTAGAAAAATAAATGCTTGAAGAAGGGCAATGAAGACTATCTTACAAGGATTGAAGTAATTTTCAGCCCACTAAAATAAAGTCAAGGTATTCAGTTAGGGCCCGTGATTCCTAGCGTGGGGCAAATGCCCACAGAAGGGGCATGGGAATATTTTGGTGGGTGATGGGCTGGACGTAAACCCTTCGACTGACAACACTCTAGTCTTAATTAAAAAAGAAGCATTTTTCCTTTAAATTTTGTCACATTTACATACATTGAAAGAGAATAACAGATACATGGTAGTATTGCAACAACATCCTACATTGCATGAAAGGTGTTGCATACAGAAAAAAATTTTCATTCGCATAAAATACACCTCGGACAACTCGAAAAATTATACCAAGTTACTGGCCTTTTAAACTTCCTTCAGGTGAATACGCGTAAGGTTTTGGGTAACGAAATTTAAATATCACGAGGGGGTACTGGAATTAGAAATGCCTAGGTGGGGCATAGCCCAAAATTGGCTGGGAACCACTGCTTTAGAGCCAAAATTTTTTTTAATTTTTTAAAAAATTAAAAAAAAATCATGTTCATATGCATCTAAAGAGTAAAAAATACATGTCAGGCATTGCATAATAGGTGTTAACACAGACAATATTTTTAAGCATAAAATATACCTAGACCCGATTTTTTTTTAACCAAGTTAATAGCCTTTTAAGCTTCTTCGGATGAATAAATGTAAAATACTGAATAAAAAATTTAATTATCGCAATGGGGGCATCAAGATTTTAGAAATGTCTTGGTGGGGCCGGGCTCAAAATTGTTTGGGAACCACTGATTTAGACGAAAAAAAAACAAGTTTTTCGAGCTGAAAGTAAGGAGCAACATACATTAAAACTCAAAACGAAAAAGACCTATTCCGTACATGAAGGGGTTGCCCCCCTCCTCAATATATTGCTCCTCATGCTAATTTTTAAAAGCACTTTTAAAAAAGCTTTGTGCAATCCTTTAAAATTTGTGTAATCCCGGAAAAGATTTAAGTACCAAAAAATTTTACTTTTTTGTTATTTTTACTTTTTCCTTGTTATTCCGAAAGTATTCTTTTTACGTTGTTTTTACTTTTTTCCGGTTTTTTTCCAAAAGCTTTAATTTTTGTTATTTTTATTTTTTTTCCAAAAGTTTTACTTTTTTATTGAGTACAAAAAGTTACTTTTAGAGTCTTATCAATTAAGAAATCTTTGAGAAAATTATTCAATTTTCAGTCCTTTGAGCACGAATTATTCAATTATCAAACAATTACTCCATTGAAACTAAAACAATAGAACAATTTCATAAACTGTTCTAGGTGATTACCCCACCCCCCGGAAAACACCCCCCGCGGAATATATCCGCCACGAAAAATACCACCCTCCCGGAAAATACATCCTCACTGAAAGGAAATTATTCTCAAAAACTCACTCCTCACTGAAAAATCGCCCAGACAATCACCCCCCCCCGCAGAAAACTTCCCGTGTAAAATGTCCGTGTGTTTCCCAATAACAAATACTATCGATAAGCAATGGACAAATTACAAAACTTGAAAAAGCACTTAAACTTCTACAATGGGGTTCTCTGATTGTTTTGTAGTTGGGAGGGAGGGAGATACCTCAAAGGTTGCATTTTGATGCCAAAATATCCCAGCTCTCATTGAGACATTAGATAAATACAGAATTAGTTCTAAGGGAGAGACGAGAAGGGAATGGAGGTAGAAATTGACATATAATCCCCAGGGCCGTAACCAGGATTTTTGCTGGGCGGGGGGGGGGGGGGGTACAAATGAAAATTAAAAAAACATACGAGGGTTTTTCCGGGGGGGGGGGGGGTTAACCCCGGAAACCTTCGTAAACACTGAATATAACAATCGAATCAAAAAATTTTACGAAAGAAACTGAAGAAGTAGTGTTATGTATACCTTGAAAATTTGAAGTTTGAAAATCCAAATGGACCACATTTCTTTTCAGATGTTATTTGGGTACTGACGGTTGCCTCAACGCAGTCGAACCTCTATACTTTTTTCTTAGACTTTTAAGAAAAAACTTTCTAACTCATGCATTAGACGATGTAACATGAAAAAGTAGACAAGATTTTTCGAATAAAAGTAAACAACATCAAAGATGAACTACTACTACTACTACTAACAACTCTCCGCAGCACCAAGCCGCCTGAGGCCAACACAGCTACGCACCCTCCTCCGCCATCCCAATCTATTCAAAGCCTCCCTTTTTACACCCGCCCACGAAGTTCCCATTTCCTTTAAATCTTTCTTTATGACGTCCTCCCACCCCAGACGGGGACGACCTGCTTTCCTTTTAGCCCTAGATGGTTGACCGAAAAGAATAATCTTCGGCAATATGTCATCCTTCATCCGAACATCGTGCCCTAACCACCTCAACCTTTCTTTCATTATAGCCCTAGAGAGCGGTATTGAACCACATTTTTCGTATAGCCTATTGTTTGAAATACGATCAGTCAGCCGGGTACCCAGAACAATCCTTAAACAATTTCTCTGGAAAACATCTAGCAAATCTTCATCCGCTTTTCGGAGCGTCCATGCTTCAGATCCATATTTGATCACTGTCATCACTGTAGCTTCTAATATTCTAATCTTGGTTTGCAGACATATCTTCCTATTCTTCCAAACTTTTTTTTAACTATGAAAAGACACCCTGAGCCTTGGCTATTCTAATTTTAACATCTTATCTGCTCCCACCATCTTTACTAATAATACTACTAAGGTAAGTGACGCTGCCCACCTGATCAATCTTTTCATTACCCAACATCACCTTTTCATTTTCACTTATTCCTAGCCTTAGTGACTTAGTCTTCCTAACATTAATTTTCAAACCAATTCTAGCACCCTGAACTCGCAAAACCTCTAAAACTTCATTCATTTTGCTCACACTTTCATCTTCGATGCTTAAATCATCAGCATAATCCAAGTCCAGAAGACTTTTCCCTCTCCATTTGTTTCTGTTGTCTCCCAGTGCCTTGTCTGTGCTACTTGAGACCAAGTCAATCAGAACACTACATACGCAGGCGGATTGAACCAAGTCCTGATGAATTCCCGATGCAATACAACTTCAGACGCGAACTTCACTTTATACCTGAGCCGCGGCAGTGTTATTCTCGTGCATAGCACTAATCACTTTAATATATATGTCTAGTATACCATACAAGGATAAAATCCTGTATATGAGAGAAGCAGCTTCCCCTCAGCTCCCCATATTCCAAAAAGTAAGGGAGACACATTATCCATCAATAATATTATCTTTTTAGTCTGGTTTTCACATTAAGTTGGCCGGTCGTAGCCAAACCGGCTACAGCACATTTTACTCCCCAGAAATTTTGAACTGCAATATAAATTTGTGACAAATTTTACAAGTTGTGTAAATATTAAATATTTTGTGTGCTTAGCAGCAACTCTCCAAAAATTACATAGGCATGGAGCTTCAGCCAATTTGGGAGCAAAAGTTAAAACCGGAGCATATAAAACAGCAACCAGCTGGTTATCCAATGAAGTGAAGGGGATTTGTGATAGCATAAAGAATCAGCCTATCTCGTTCATTATAAACTTTTTTAGTTTGTGTTTCCAAACTATTTAGAATTGACTGGGCGGTGTTGCCATAACTTGTAGAGCTTGGATAAGCGAACCGAATAAACGCTACAAACTAAAGGCGACATCTACTTTCCCTGAAATCTTAGAAAAAAACTTGTAACTTCTCTTGTTTTGTGTCAGAGATACATATATTTAATTTTAGAGAAACCTATATCATTAGGAAGTGTAAATTTTGTTTTTTTCGATCAAATAGAGCAGAATTTTCTGTTTAAAGTTTAGGAAAGGGTTGTCCCTAAAAACGTTCTAGTATACCTGCTAGGAAAAATGCAAAGAATCACCTAAAAAAAAATATCATTTGATCAATTAGACAGCTCTTCAAATCTTCTGTGGGGCTTTGAAGATTTGCCAACACAATTCCACTGTCTTTTCAATCGAATTTCATTATCAAATCACAAATTCTGATTAGCTTTCAATGATAAGAAAAAAAAATCTTAGACAACTCCAATTAGATCAATTAGACAACTCCTCAAATCTTCTGTGGGGCATCCCCCTTTGATTGAAAACTTTGCCGACACAATTCCATTGTCTTTTCAATCAAATTTCATTATCAAATCACAAATTCTGAATAGCTTTCAATGATATGGGACAATTCGCCTTTGAGACAGTCAGAAGATGTCGAGGCTCACAAGATGATGTTTAAGGTAGCGAATTCTCTGAATGTTCCACACAGAAAAAAACAGGAGGCTACATTGAGCTGATAGAATTTCGATAAGTGGGAATTCAGGTCAAATTCAGGTTAGGTTAGGTTAGGATAAGTGGGAATTCAGGTCAAATTCAGGTTAGGTTAGGTTAGGATAAGTGGGAATTCAGGTCAAATTCAGGTTAGGTTAGGTTAGGATAAGTGGGAATTCAGGTCAAATTCAGGTTAGGTTAGGTTAGGATAAGTGGGAATTCAGGTCAAATTCAGGTTAGGTTAGGTTAGGATAAGTGGGAATTCAGGTCAAATTCAGGTTAGGTTAGGTTAGGATAAGTGGGAATTCAGGTCAAATTCAGTAGCACAAGCATGGAAGGGTAATCTAGCCTACATAGAAAAAAAGCTTAGGTGTTCATTATATACAATTTAAAAATCACGTGGAGGATGAATCACATGTTACTGCAAAAAAGACATCATAAAAATAATAGCACACACAGAATGAGATGGAAAACTTTTAACTTCAACATAAAACAACTTTGTTTTACGTTGTTTTACTTTGTTTCAAAAGATCGGTGATTACCTCTCTAGGACTAAGTTTAAAACGTCCAATTTGACAAAAATAAGCAGCAACTTAAAAAGACCCTGTATAATCGATTCGATACAAATCTTTCCTTCATTCTAAAGTACCTTCAGAGATGAAACACTAACTACACCTCCATGCCGTATTGGAATTCCAAAGCACTTAGGAAAGTCATGAAAGATCTTCTCATAAGCTAACAGATACAAAAAACATAAGAATATTCAAAAATTAAAGAAGATAAAATTGGCAACCCAGAGAAAAGCTCAATTTGTGACATGAAAGTTAAACAGAGAAAATAACGTTCCAAGTCTTTTATTAAGATTCAAAATCAGAGTAGTGATCAGAGTTACAAACTACATAGATGGGTGAGATTTGAGAAGCGAATCTCTATTTCCTTCATGGAAATTACAGCCCAAAAGGTGACAAAGGTTTGCACTGGACTTGGAGTAACAATCCGTTCTTAAGGGTTTTGCTTTTTGTTTTTTTAACAACTTCCGTAAAAACTATTTGATCATAGGTTACCACCCATCTTAGAGTAACATTTGCGGACAATATATAATGAGTCAGACTTAACAGGTCTAGGATTTCTTACACATGGTGTTGACTCTTTTTGATAAGCATGTACCAACACGCATTGAGAACCATACAGTGACCAAGGTGGGCCAAGGGTGACAAAGCCTTAATTCTCCAGAAGTTCCGGGGACCTCTTGCTGCCCGGTTGTAAGCCAGCTCAAGCGTTTTGTGTATACTTGAGATAGCATTTCGACCCCCCCCCCCCTCATGTTTTGTGCACGATAGCATTTTTTTTATTGATAAGCATGTACAAAAAAAAACTATTAAAGAACCATATAGTGGACCAAGGTGGGCAAAGGAATGTTAAAGCCTCAATTCTCCGGAGGTCCAGGAACATTTTGCTGTCCAGTTATAAGACCCCTGTTACCCCCCCCCCCCATGAAAACATTTCTTTTCTTGAGACCCTAATACTTTTAATGATTTAAATAATTTGATTATTGTGACATGGAGAATTACGGCGTTGAAAGACAACTATTGTTTTGCTTTTTGACAGAAGGAGTCAATTTAGACTCTCTAAACAGGGCTTGTTAGAGGTTCCAGAAACTCCCCTCCCTGGTCACAGAAATATAAAACTATTTATTACAGAATCAATTTATTGAGGTAAGAACGGTGGCACGGTTTAGATAGAGAGTAGGAGTCATAACAAAAAAGGAAGTTGTCCACCAGATGACAAACAAAAATACAAGGTCTTGGTGAGAACAAATAGACATGATCCGGGTAACATGATCCGGGTATACGGGGTAACAATGTAGTACTTCCATTGCACACCAATGATGCCCTGGCTAGTGCAAGTGGAGAGAAATGGTATTCTAGCCTAGACCCTTTTGCCATAGGGAATCAAAATAGAAATGGTAATAAACTACTTCAGTTCATAGGTTATGGCGTATCTGGTCATAAAACAGCCTTTTTTTTAACAGGAGACCAGCATCTAGAAGTATCTATAGTTTATTTCTAGCTGAAATTCATAGCATTCTTACCAGGGCGTCATAAAATTGATATTACCATGGATGAGAACTTCCGAAATAAGTTCCGTGGACAATTTATACGAAATTAGAATTTAAATTGAGGGGATGCAGATGATAGACAAAAATTTGTTTAGGGAAATTACTTGGAAAGAAATGGAAGATGTTTCGAGAAGGAAAGTTGAAAAAGCAGTTAAGAATATTAGAGAACAAGGTTCTCTAATATCCAAGGAACCTACCAAGGTTTCCTGGTAGGAGAGAGTGGGTTTGAAAAATAAGTGTTTGAGCGAAGGATCTGACGAGAATAAGATGGAAGTCAGTGACTTAGAAAAGGCACTAAATATGAATTACGGAGATGTGAAATAGTGTGTGCAAGAAATGGTGAGGAGCAAATTCAGGGGCAGTTGTTAATCCTGCTCCAGTTCAACATAGGAATGGGGTCAACATAGGGAGGGTTAAAGAGAGGCCGACAATTTTTTTGAAAACACTAATCCACGATAAAGCTGTAGGAAATGACATAATAATAACAATAATAATAATAATCAACTGGCGGTATTAAAAACCTTTTTGATAAAAATGAGAAAACTGAATTTGGTAATTATAGAAGTATCAGGTGGGTTTCAACAATAACCAAATAGCTCAGCATAATAATTAACAGATGAAGATATTTTGCAGAAATAGTTTTAAGATAAAAATTATTTGGTTTTTAGAAAAGGAAAGAATACGCTTGCCGCCGAATTTCATTGTTTAAAACAATAATTGACATTTTAATTATTAGTTTGAATTAATAGTTTGAAATATTAATTATAGTTTGCCTTATTAGACCCTTCGATTCATGAGACTTATAGTTTATGAACATGCCTTTGATTTAGATATGAGGAAAGCTTTTGTGGAGGTTTATTCATATATGGTAAACCAGGGATATAGAGTGAACTATACCAAAATGATTCTTGAGTGATGCGTGTCCCCTTTTAAAATCCCAAAATAACTCAAACGTTATTGATTTAAAATCCAACAGAAAAAAGATATTTTCTTCTGAGACATATTGTCCGAAAACAATCAAAAGTGTACATTACATCTTATTGCTGCGGTTGGTTTGAGAAACGAATTTGATAAGTGATTTGGTATAGAATCAAAATTTAAACAGAATTGCTTTTTACCCCGTTCAAACGGATTATTTCGAAAGATTTTGTTTGAAGGAGCAGAACAAAGGCATTAGATGAGGATATTAAATGAGAAAGTATAGCTCTCTTCAAGTTAAATTATGTTGGTGTTTTTCCGCGTCCTGGATAAAAACGTCAGTGAATTGTTTTGGAGGTTTAAGGAGCTTAGGGTATAAGAAATGGCTTTAATATTAATGTTGAGAAGACTAATTTGGTAAATTAGGAATTAATGAAGATCGAGAGGAGATACTAGATATGAAGTGTTCCACCTAACAAGGTGTCATTATGAGCACGGACGGCGGAATGAGTCAAGACGTAAAAGTAGAACAGCCATGGTTAAGTTGTTTTTACGTGTTGAAAAGAGTTTTGAAAATAGGACGGCAACTCTTAGATCTAAGATTGGGATACTAGAAACCACAATAATGACAGTTGCCAAGCATGGTTCTGATAGGGAAGGCGCTTTGAAATGTAGAGAAGGATATTCCAGAGGAATTGTCTAATAAGTTTAAGTTATTTGTTTGAATGATCGTATATCAAATAATGAGCTCGACCAAAGATATGTCGGGATCCCACTTTGTAGGGCTATTATGAAAAAAGTTTTAATGTGTTTTACGGATGAAGATTGCCAAAAGCGTAATTTTTGGGCCAGCTTGGGCCAAGCGAAAAGCAAGTCGTTTTTGAATGGCAGGGAAATAGGTCATAAAAAAATATTTAATGGAAACAGGAACTTCGTCGGAGGCAGTGAAGACAAAACCTCTGAACAGAATAATGTGGAGAAGCATTTGCAGCTCTGTTGGCCTTGGTTCAGTCATAAGTTGTTAGCAATAATATCAGTAGATTATATACAACAAAATTTCCACCAAGACTTGACGGCCATACAATTGATTTCCCACAGACTAAAGAATCCTCCATTACTTTTTCCCTCTCAATTAAATTTTTGACTTAGCTTACATTTTCTACTGACTAGTCCACACGCACTTTCAAAATAAAAAAGTAAAAACAAAGTGGAATAGTGGTCAAGACAAGACATAAGTCTGAATAACCATAGCTTGAACAATTGGATAAAGTAAAATGACCAACTTCTAGCCAAGAATTTCCCACTTACTGTTATTGACATCCCTAATCCTTCTGTCTCCTGCCTCGTGATTGTCACTGTCCTAATAGGGGCGACCCTACTTCTCAACTTCTTATCCTCATTTCCATTGCTGTCCGCCACCTCAGTTAAAAGCTTATTTGTATTCACCCCATTATCAACATCCTCTACCGTTTGACTTATTCTCTCAACACTACTAGATCGTGACGTTTCATTTTCGTTTGCATTACGATGCAGACTCAGTTGAGACGCAAAATGACGCCTATTTCGGCCCTGCGCTTGGCAAGCTTTAACCATGACCTTTTGCCGCTGGACTTGAATCTCCGATTCTATTTCATTCCAAAGTTTATCTCGAAGATCTGGGCAGACTTCCCGACCAAGTAGCTGCATCTGCTGAATCCTATAAAAATAAATTCCTAGTTTAAATTCATAAAAGTCTATAAACATACCAGCCCACTGAAGAGATTCAGAATTAGACCCATCCTCTCCTTTAATAATTGCCTAATGAACAGCTCTATAGAACGCTTTGTGGTAAAATATGTTAAAAAAAAGAAGGAAAAAGCTGAATTACCAGATCCACTATTGGTGGCACCCGAATGGGAAATTTTCAACAGACTACAAACAGCTCTTAAGGTTTTTGATTTCTTGAAACAGTTCTTGAGTTTAATTATTAATTTAATAGGATGCATAGTTGACAGATTAAAATAGTACTAAATGATTAAATTAAGTGCTTTATTTTGATTGATATGTGTTATGAAAGGAGTTGAGTATTAAGTTAGTGGCAGCAGGGTACATGATGTTGTAGTTGTGTTTTTTTTTTTTAACCCCTTGCTACACTTGCTGGTACTCACGACTCAAAGACGCTGCTTGTTTGGTTAATATAAATAGCTTACAAATTTTTAATTTCCATGTGACTTTTTGTTTTACTTTCGTTACTTTTTTGTTTTTTATTCTCTTTTGTGGTCTTACAGGGTAAGAGACTTGCTATGCTGCAGCTCTTGTTAGTTCATATTGCTTGTTTTATGATAAATTGAAAAAAAAATTGTTTTCGCAATTAATCTGTTATGATATTGAATATCAAGTTAGGTTTTGACGAAGAAAAGAAAAATAAGTCGTGATGTCCCAGAATAATGCATCTTTGCAAAACTGAATTGACGGGAAATTATTGTTTTCTGTGAGTTCAATATCATTCAGTAAAGTCCTTCTTGGGTATAATTGTTGGATGTACAATTTTAGAGGCGTTATGTTTGAGTGTAGTAATTAATAGGGACCGATAGGGAATTACTCTCACCTTCCTTCATTTTTTAATTTGATATCAACTATTAACAAAAACGTGACATATACACATCGTGTCCAAATGCCACAGCATAATATGGAGGAGGAATAACCAAAAAAATGCAGAAAAAGAAAGAAATAATAATAATAATTAATATTAACCTCAGAAGGGGGTTAAAAAAACAAAACAACTACAACATCATGTACCCTGCTACCATTAACTTAATACTCAACTCCTTCCATAACACATATCAATCAAAATAAAGCACTTAATTTATTCATTTAATACTATTTTAATCTGTCAACTATGCATCCTATTAAATTAATAATTAAACTCATGTTGTGAAGAAATTCATTCTTCAACAACCCTTTAAATGTTTTTAAATCAGTAGTAATATTCTCATTTAACGAATTCCATAAGTTAGCCCCTCGAAAAACAAGAGAAAATACTGACCTAGGCGTAACCAAATTATTAACATACATTTTATTCATTGACCTTGTGCCATGGGAATGAACCTTATTAATTTGTGTGAACACTCTTAGGAAAGGAGCGAAATTACTATGACACAATTATACATGAAAGTATCAGTATAAAAGTCAAGAACTGTTTCAAGAAATCAAAAACCTTAAGAGCTGTTTGTAATTGATGTAGTGTAGTTGATCTGTGCGTAATGTTGGCACGTAAAATTTGAGAATATGTGAGTCAGCTCAACTTTAAGTTGCTATATTGTGGGAACAAGAGATAAACTGTGTTACAGACTATGAAGAGAAGTGTTAATTTAGCTCTTAGATTGAGTTTTTTGGTAGTTGTATAATTTGTGTGTTTATGTTGTTCCTGATGATGTTGTGTGAACCGAGACAATTGTTTTAAAAGGGAGGGGATTGTAATGGGCTCAATTTTTCCTATATATTTTATGTAGTGATTTTTACATAGAATATCCTTTTTACATCCCATTTGCAAACGGATGACGCAATGGATAGCTCCGAGCTTGGCTGACGCTTCCATCGTTTCCAAATGAGATTTTTATTGAAAAAGTTCAATCTTTTATATCGGCATTAAATTGGGTGGACACGAAGTTGGATAATAACTAGGTGTTAAGCAATGTCGAATGTATTTTTTTTAGTTATTTACATCAAGAAATAAAGTAATCTATCTTTTAATAATCCGAATAGCTTGGCCATACGCCTCTGCAATAGGACCTATGGC
The DNA here is from genome assembly GCF_049724085.1 of Artemia sp. Qi Xiang Cuo. NCBI lineage: Eukaryota > Metazoa > Arthropoda > Branchiopoda > Anostraca > Artemiidae > Artemia > Artemia sp. Qi Xiang Cuo. The sequence goes on along the minus strand of NC_142794.1, from coordinate 103,441,177 downwards.
TGTGCTTGTCTCTGATTAAAGTTGGGCATTTTTAGGCTTATTAAACAGACGACCCAGTCAATTAAGATTAATTGACATAATATTTACAATTTCCGAATCAGCCAAAAATGCGGTTTTGTTTCAAAACATTTTTTTAAACTTTTGGTCGCTATGGGCCGTGGTTCGCTCTTTACAAGGTTGCAGCTTGCAGCTATGCTTGTAACCGCGCTACCGTCATATATGCTGGATGTAAAAGGCGATTTTTCTTAGACTTTCTGTATGGGTTTACTTTCTCTATTTAAGGTTTTTGCCGTTAAGACACGGTCGATCGCAAATATCACCCAAGAATAGGCAAAACTGCTAAAAAGGAAAAAAAAACAACACTAATGGTGAGGAACTTTAAAATAAAAAAGAGGGTACCTGTATGATTAACCGCCTACTGCTCAAGTTGTGCATTCATTGATGCATTATAGAACCGGCTTTTTTCGTTAGTATTTCAGCTCAGCGTGAGACAAAACAAAGAGAAGTGACATAATTGATGACATATATATAATTTGGGCATTACATTTCTACATTAGGGGATAGGGGAGGGGGGGGGGGTCATGGTAAAGTATTTGGACAGTGTGGAGTTAGAAAACAATTTTTACTACATAATATGCAGAATAATTGTACCTAGCATATTAGTAATGCAGACCCGCTATGTAATACCAAGCCCCCACCCTAATATCCAAACATATAGTCCAAATTTGTTTCTAAATTATTATATTTTTATCTTACTTTGGTATATTTCATTAGAATGAGCGTCAGAGAAATATATTAGAAGAATATTAGGTAGGGGGTATATCATACAAGTACCAAAAAGAAAACTAAAGCTACTTGATTGAAGCCACCTTCAAAAGACGATTTGAAAGGCGATTGTACGGAAAAACAGTATATAGAATGGAGTAGAAACTTTTTTCCCTTCAAAAAAAAAAAAAAAAAAAAAAAAAAAAAAAAAAAAATTGTGGCAGAAAAGATGATTCCAAAAGACGATCATGCAAGTTGTTATTAATGATGCAAAATCGAGATAACCCTAGCTGCCACAATTGACAGCCCTGAAACAAGGCACCTGTATTTTTACCTTAAAAAAGTAAAAATAAATAAACTATATATATATATATATATATATATATATATATATATATATATATATATATATATATATATATATATATATATATATATATATATATATATATATATATATATATATATATATATATATATATATATATATATATATATATATATATATATATGTGTGTGTGTGTTTTGATTTCCTATTTTCTAGATAGGGTGGGGGGGGGAAAGCAGGAGGGACTTCCCCCTCCCCAAGAATACATTCTAAGACCACACTGGCTATACATGTCGCATGAAACCAAGAGAGGAAAGAATATAAAAGGAACAATAAATCAAATAGGTGAGAAAACGAGGATTTTATCAGCCAATCGCAAAACATGAAGACGAAGAACAAGCAAATATTTCGACAAGGACCTCCGCTCGTCCTAGTTTTTTCACCTATTTGATTTTTTTCTTCATTTTTTATATTCTTTCCTCTCTTGGTTTCATACGCAAATATTATATTTTAAACAACGATAAATACGTAGAAATTATCTATTTTTCGTCATTCCCCTATTTCGGGGGTCCTTTTTAATTCGTTGCCACCCCCTAACCTCTCCGATTCTGGGATAAACCAAAAACATCCTTGCACACAGGTTTATCATCTCTCACGCAGTCTTCCAAGAAAAACGATTTAATCAAGAATCAACAATACTGAAAGTTAAGTTTGATTAAACATATTCCTTTCGAAACTTGTAACCTTTTAATGCTTTTTCCGACATACATGACTTCTAAAACTCAAATTAGCTCTCAGGCTACACTGGCTTGTGGTTAATTGAGACGTATGGGCTACTATGATCAAACAATAACGAGAAAAAAAACAACACTCAATAAATAAATTTGGGAAAATGCCCATAAATTGGTTAATTGCAAGAAGACCTCGGCTACCTTTATTTAAACTGCATCACTAAATGAAAATGTAATAAGATATTAACACAATAGGGGGATGAATGTAAGAAACAAGCAAAAAAGAAGCAAGAGACATGGAGAGAATAAAAACATCAAGAGATGATAAGTAAGAACAAGAATTGACACACCTAAAGCTTTATTTAAATACAAGTTTCTCACTATTAACAACGCGTGTTTTGACACCTGTTTATCCAGGCTGGTTATACAGCTCTGTCTACTTTGTTTTCTCCCCCCCCTTTCCACACCCCCATTTATTTAAATATTATGTAAGCTACATCTGGCACTAAAAATAGGATAATTGACGGCTTTGTCAAAGTACCTGTCCGTTTCCTAATTAGTCTACTGACTGAAGATTTTCCCTGCTCTGCTCATTTCTACATTATTATAGATAGACTCACCTTCCAGCCAATTCTTTGTCCAGATATTTCGCTGCTAATCTTGCCCCAAAAATTTCAGCGTGAAGTGCTGTAACATAGGCACGTAGATTCTCATTCTCTTCTTTGTACAGCTTTAGTTTTGAATCCAACTTGAAGTCGTTTGACATTTCTAAGCGTTTACCCTCCAGCTCATTAGTCTTGAATGTAAAAACAATTAATAAACAGACGCTGTGCAAAAAAAGAAGAAAAGAGCAACAACAGAATTTGGTGAAGAATTCAAGAAGGCATAAAAAGGGTTGACAAGTATCACTCTTCGAACACAAGCAAGCCATGTAGTTAGGTTGACTAAGATTGACTCCACGGTTGACTCTTCAAATAAGGACTCAAACATGTGATCAAGAATGATTCGGTGGTTGACTCTTTAAACAAGGAGTCAGCCATGCAAATATAAAGCTGTCTAAAATAGATACCTCTGGTGATTCGTGAAATTGATTTGAAAAAGGGTGACTCCTAACTGGCATTGGCTAAGACTCTCTCGAATAAGCTGTCAACCATGAGAATAAAGTCGAATCCTAAAAGAGCATGACCAATCAAATAAGTAGATGATTGCTTGAATAATATAGAATTATGTCTTAACTTTCCAGGCAAAGAGCCTGGAAAGTAACTTTCCATTAAATGTTGCATAATAAAATTCTTTGGGATTTTTTCTAAAAGGAAATCCCAATCACCGTAGGAATAGATGTAGACACTCGAGTAGGTTTTAAAAGATTTCCTACCGATAGCCTGAAAATTCTGAATTGCAACTCTGATCTGATGAAAATGAAAACTCTGATCTAATTGATCTGAAAACTCTGACTTGAGCCGGAACTTTTGAGAAAAAAGCAATAACGTTGTATTCTAAAGGCACTTATTCTAGTGAAATTGAACAAAAACCAGGTGAAGTAACTGATTTTCCTAGTATTACTATATAAAGCAGTATTTGTAAAATTTTGGGTCTGGTAAAATATCGTTAAACATAAACATTCTCATTTTTAGAATTCATGAACGAAAGCGTAAACTACAAATTTGAGTTTGTAACTTTTTATTAAAAATGTAAAACATTCAAGTTTTATAGCATTCATTTTTTCTTAATGGATTCAAGACATCATATTAATAAAAAAAGAAAAGAAGAACTTGTATCTTTGTAGTAAACAACACAAAACCCTTTGTGCCATATTTCAAATCAGCAGTCGGCGATGAAAAGCAGTGCAGTAAGGAATAGATTCATTAACTGCATTCTTCTACACACACACACACAAACATTGTTCCTCAACCTACCTGGGCTTACATTTTCCGGGAAAAGGAAGTAATAAGCTTACTGAGCGATATTTGTGCATCCAGTGACTCTAATGAGTGCATTCTAATTCCATAAGGGGTGGGAATTTTTGAAATTGTTCTTCTTGTATTTCTGATTAATAGATTAATGTTCCATTCACAGGCCTGTCGAATGCCAAGACTAGGTCAAGGGACAAATTTTGTAAAATAAGTAAAGAATATGAATTTTTTAAAGCCTTCTTCGCACCGGGAAAAGCTGCAAACTCTTACTTAGAATAAAAAAAAAGTTTTTAATTTTCTTTTCACCATAGTGAATACGCAAATGGATGTTAAACATAATCTTTGGCGGGTAAATGGCAGCAACTAACACGCTCGAGGTCTGCAGGCAAAGTAAATAACAACGTTTTATGCATCATTGTTATTATTCTTGCAGTAAAATATATCCAGAGTTAATTTCTTTTATTTTTGCATTTTTAATTCAGCATTTTTCATATACTTGGAATAATCTATATTTATTGTGCAGCCTAAATAGTATATTAATCACAATTTGTAGTAAAGCTTACTTTCCTAGCTAGAAATTAAAGAAATAGCTTACATTTAGAAATCACCCTGAGAGATATTCCCCTATACATATTACCATATTCTATTCAAGCCTAAATGACTATTTGAATTACTCAAAATGCATATTTCTAGGCCGGCTTCAAACTTTTTCTTAGGAGGGGAGGACTATTTGTCTCGAAAAGAAACTTAATCTGTACTTTATCTCTTTCTCATACACAGGCACCAAACAAACAGATTAAGAATTTCCAACTAAAACCTCCTTGTCAATGGATAGGAGGTGGAGGAGGGGATCTTTGAGATGTTTTTCATAGATCTTTTGTTATTCTCAGGAGGATAATAAGTAAAAATGACGATGTAATTCAGGAAAGACAACCTAGGAACTGACACACGGTGCGACCACTACAGTTATAACATTCTGCTTCAAGAGCCTAACTTGGTGGAGGTAAGATAAGTAACTGAGCTAGCTGAATGAAACTTTCCAAGACTTTCAAAAACCAAAAAAAGTGAAAAATAGTTTTATTGAAGTTGGAGTTGGTGTCGTCGTTTTAAAGAATTAATTAAAAAAAAGCTGTTCCGAAAAATAAGTTTTTCAAAGAAAAGTAAAGGCCATTTTAAACTTAAGGTCAGGAGATACAAATACCTGTTAAAATCAAACAGTTCGTGGTAACGAACTGTAAGTAAGGAGCGACCCGGCTCAATGGTAACCGAAACTCTAGAAAACGGAATTTTGATACCAATATATACATCAAAGGAATCAATTTTTAATGCAGATTTCAAATATATAAGTTTCATTATGTTTAATCTTACCCATCAAAAGTTACGTGCCTGAGAAAATTTGGCTGATTTTCGAAAAAAGGGGGAAGGACCCTCTAAAAGTTATAGAACCTTAATGAAAATTACACCATCATATTCAGCGTATCAGAAAACCCTACTGTAAATGTTTCAAGCTCCTATCTACAAAAATGTGAATTTTGCATTTTTTGCCAGAAGAAAGATCATGGATGCATGTTTATTTGTTTGTTTTTTCCCCCAGGGGTTGTCGTACCGACCCAGTGGGCGTATACCACTGGGGGAGGGATCAGTCGGACAAAAACAAAAAGTTCTAGTGCCCTTTTTAATTAACCCAAAAAAATGGAGGGCAACTAGGCCCCCTCCCACGCTCATTTTTTCCCCAGAGTCACCCAATCAAAATTTTGAGATAGCCATTTTGTTCAGCATGGTCGAAAATATGATAAAAATGTCTTTTAGGATGACTTGATCCCCCAAAGTCCCCAGGGTGTGTGCTTATTTTTATTAAATTTAATAATTTTTAAAATATTGTTTATTTTTTTTTTACTTATACTGTCTTTTTCTGAGGTGATTTTTGCTGGTCGGTGGGGGACGGAGAGGGGGGGGGGCTATATGGAAGGATCTTTCCATGAAGGAAGTTTTCATGGGGGAAGGGACATTGCTATGAAGGGGGCGCCGGATTTCCCAGAATTATTAAAGAAAAAGATCATGAATTAAATAAAAAAAAACAAGTTTTTCAACTGATCAACTGATTGTGATTAAGAGGTCATTTTTAAAGAACTGGAAAAAAAAAATTCGAACTATAGTTTAAAGAGCAGGGTATTGACTAGGGGGCGAACCTCCTAATATACGTGTTAAAAATTTATGAATATACGAAGTTCGTTACGTAAGTTAATTCTAAGTTACGTATATTTATTACTAATAAAAACGTTCGTAAATAAAATTAAACAAGTTTCGAGAAAGCCATTTAACCAAATATAATAAGCAAATTTTGTATTAATTATTCATATACTGTGAGCCAAAATCAAAACCTACATCAATTCAAAACCGTTCAAAAATTAAATTAAAAAAAAGAAGTTTTTTTAGCTGAAAGTAAGGAACGACGTTAAAACTTAAAACAAACAGAAATTATTCCGTATATGAAGGGAGCTGTCCCCTCCTCAACGCCTCGCTCTTTACGCTAAAGTTTGACTTTCTCACAACTCTATTTTTTTAAACAATAAAAAAACTTTAGCGTAAAGAGCGAGGCGTTGAGGAGGGACAGCCCCTTCATATACGGAATAATTTCTGTTCGTTTTAAGTTTTAACGTCGTTCCTTACTTTCAGTTAAAAAAACTTGTTTTTTTTTATTTAATTCAAACTCAAAACGACCAGAAATTACTATTAAAGAATAAATGAAACCCAAAACGCACAGAAATTAAATAAACAATCATAGTAAAAAACATACAACAAGTAATAATATAAATGAATAAATAGATCTTAGATTGAATATGAAAATCAAGCTTGAAACGAAAAAATATTTTGCTATTGAAGTTTAAATAAAAGTCAAAACGAACACAAATTAAATTAACAATCAATGCAATCAAACATACAATAGATATTAATGTAAATGAATAAATAAATCTTAAAACGAGTGAAACTTAAATTGAGTATGTGAATCAAGCTTGAAACGAACAAAAATCACTACAAACAAGAGTTTGGGTACCACCTCCTTCTCTCACTGTAAAAGTCTAAAACCTACTGCGTTATTGGCGCTTCACTGAAAACCAATTTACAAATATTGTCTTTTGTACTTAATATTGAAAATAAACAATAAAATTAAAGTAAAATTTTGAACTGATGAGCTTTCAGCAATTAATATCATTATACATCAATTATTCAGTTTAATTTATTAGTTCTTTCTAAAGTTGTTCAAGACGAATATAGTTTCACTACAAACAAGAGTTTGGATACTGCCCCCTACCTTAACTGTAAAAACCTAAAGCTTACTGCGTCATTGGCGCATCACTGAAAACGAATTATATTACAAATACTTTCTTTTCCAGTTCTTACAGCATTGAAAACAAAAATAAAATTAGAGTGAAATTAATTCTTGAACTGATGGATCTTTCAATAACTAATATCATTATACATCAAATATTCAATTTGATGTTGTTTATACTTTCCAAGACTGTTCAAGACGCATATAGTTTTCAGTAAAGCGCCAATGACGCAGTAGGATTTAGACTTTTACAGTGAGAGAAGGAGGTGATACCCAAACTCTTGTTTCTAGTGATTTTTGTTTGTTTCAAGCTTGATTTGCATACTCAATTTAGGTTTCACTCATTTTAAGATTTATTTATTCATTTACATTAACATCTATTGTATGTTTGTTTGCATTACTTGTTTATTTAATTTTTGTTCATTTTAAATTTGATTTATACTTCAATAGCAAAATATTTTTTTTTCGTTTTAAGCTTAGTTTTCATATTAAATCTAAACTCACTTTAAGAACTATTTTTTCATTTATTCTATTAAAAAATGTACTAGCCCTTTGAATTTCCAACTGAATGAGCCCTTTTTGAAGTTTCTACGACAAAGCTTTCTATAAAAAGCTTATATGGCCCCAGGGCATAACTTACAACCCTTGCCCTGAGATACTTTTACTATTCCAATTGAATAAGCCCTTTTTGAAGTTTCTACGACAACACTTTCTATAAAACCTTATATACCCAAAGGGCATAACTTACAACTCTTGCCCTGAGGGCTGTGGAGGGGTTGTCACCCTCAAATAGCTAATTTCCGGAATCTTAAACCACATTGAAAAAAAATGGCTAACTCAAAATTTTGATTGGATGTGTTTGGGGAAAGGGTGGGGGTGAGAGGGGGGTTAGTTACCCTCAATCACTATCGACTATTAAAAAGGGCACTAGCCCTTTGAATTTCCAATCGAATGAGCCCTGTTTGAAGTTTCTATAAAAAGCTTTCTATAAAAAGCACATGTGCCCCCAAGGCATAACTTACAACCCTTGCCCTGAGATATTATTACTTGTTGTATGTTTTTCCTATGATTGTTTATTTAATTTCTGTTTGTTGTGGTTTCATTTATTCTTTAACAGTAAATTCTGGTCGTTTTGAGCTTGAATTTTAACAGGTATTTGTATCTACTGAGCTTAAGATGAATTAAAATTTTGATTGGATGTGTTTGGGGAAATGGTAGTCGTGGTAAGGGTGTTAATTGCCTTCCAATCACTTTCGACTATTAAAAAAGGCACTAGCCATTTGAATTTCCAAGTGAATGAGCCCTTTTTGAAGTTTGTACGACAACACTTTCTGTAAACCTTATATGCCCCCAGGACATAACTTACAACCCTTGCCCTGAGGGCTGTGAGGGGGGGGGGGGGGTTGTCACCTTCAAACACCTAATTTTCAGAATTTTATACCACTCTGAACAAAATGGCTATCTCAAAATTTTGATTGGATATGTTTGGGGGAATGGTGGGCGTGAGAGGAGGGTTGGTTGCCCTCCAATCACTTTCGACTATTAAAAAGGGCACTAGCCCTTTGAACTTCCAATCGAATGAGCTCTTTTTGAAGTTTCTACGACAAGGCTTTCTATAAAAAGCTTATATTACCCAGGGCATTAGATGGGGGACGACCTGATATCATCTAAAATTTCTTTTAAAGAAGAATTTATTTCTGACAATCGGCGTCGTGGGGTATCATTAGCTTTCGAAGAATTAGGGGTGGTATATTCTTGATTTTTGGGGATGTTTTGTTTTGAGGAACAGTCCAAAGATAACCAGTTCTTATTCCACTAGGAACGTTCTATCCCCCACACATTGCTCATGAATGCAAGAGTTGCAAGTACTACATACCAGGGAATTGATTGTTGCCCTTAATCTACACTCAAGACACACTCTCTTAAAGTCCTTTGGTTGTCCTTTAGTCATTTGGTTGATTAATATAAAGGGTTAAAAACTTACAACCCTTGCCCTGAGGGCTGTGGGGGAGTGTCCTCCTCAAAGACATAATTTCTATTAGGAAATCAACTACGTAGAATAAAATGGTTATCTCAAAACTTTGATTGGATGTGTTTGGGAAAATGGTGGGTGTGGAAGGGGTGTTCGTTGCATTCCAATCACTTTTGACCCTTAAAAAGGATACTAGAACCCTCGATTTCCAATCGAATGAGCCCCTTTGAAGTTTTTACGACTACCCCTTCCATACAAAGTGCCTCTGGAAAAAATAAATAAATTATAAAACATTGGAGCCGTATGGTCTTTACTTTAAACAACGCTATAGCGTTGCCTCTGATTGACAGATTGTTAATTCTTTGTTTTTTTGCCAAAAAGCGTTGTAAAATTCAACCAATTAGCATTGCTTAATTATCTTGATGACTTAAAAACTTTATACTTAACAAAATTTGTTTATATCCATTTTTTTTAAGTTTTTACGAGTTAAACAAACATTTTGGGGGTGGGGACCCCTTAACCCCTCTCTGGGTATGGCCTTGACTCCAGAAGATGGCTCAACAGGGATATCTTGATGGCTCAATGAGCCAACATTAACGAAAAGGTGGCACTGACCTAAAAACTTAATAATTAAAAAAATTGTAGAAAATTGTGGTTTTCAGGTATGAATAGACATAAGATGGCTCAACGGGGATATCTTGATGGCTCAATGTACCAACATTAATAAAAAGGTGGTACTGACCTAAAAACTTTATAATTAAAAAAAATCGTAGAAAATTGTGGTTTTCAGGTATGAACTAAGATGGTTTAAGGGGATAAAAAACTTTCCATTTTAATGTCTTGCGGTACTTACTGGATTTAATATTTCAGCTGATTCCTGAAAGCTTCTGAAAGCTCCAGCACAACTACTTTTTTTAAATACAGTATTTGAGAAGATTTATCTGCATGAAATTGCTTACCCAGTACACTTACCAATTTTTTTAGAATAGCTTCTGCATCTGTAAGAATAGCAGGTGAACCACTTTTGGAATGCATCTGAAGTTGGGCTGCATGGGTTTGAACAAGTAGGTCTGAAAGCTGCTGTTCAGCAGACTTTCTAGCTGCTATAGCTTCTGCCAAATCTTCACGAATATGCAGCATCTCAGCCTAAAAGGAATTCAAATTTGGTTGAATTGATTGAACTCTAAACTCTATGCTACAATTCTTAAATAAATTATGTATATTATTTTTTTCAAGTTTCTTTTCTACAGTTCCTCATAGTAAAAAGAAGCTATCAATCTTTTCGTGATGGAGAGTAGACGAGTATTTAATTATTCAACTTGCACAACTGGCAAGCCCCCCCCCCCACCCAACCTCACTCTCCCCTACATCTTTGTCAGTGATAATTTTGGCTTGTGATGCGCAGTTTTTCAAAAGCTAAGCCTCAGTGCTAAGCAAGGCCGTACCCAATATTTTTTTTCGACGGGGGGGGGGGGTACACGAAAAAATCTAAAAAAACGCATACAAAATTTGTTTATATCCATTTTTGCTGCGTTTTTACGAGTTAAAAAAAAACATTTCGGGAGGGGTTCAAACCTCCCTAACCCCCCCTCTGGGTACGCTCTTGGTGGTAAGGACAGGGTTATGGGGAGGAAGGAAGATACCCCCCTCATAATTCAAATACATCCGAATATTCTACGGAAAACATATAAAAATTGAATAAAAACTAAGTGTTTCAAAAGTAAGTAAAGAGATATTACAATATAAAAGTGAACAGAAATTATACTATACATACTGCTACCCTCCTCTGCACTCATTATGCAAATGTTTAGCTCATGCTAAATTGTATTAGATTATCAAAATCTTGAAAGGCGGCCAAGCCCCCCCCCCCACTCCTCTTATACACAAAATTAATATTGTTCAATTTTTAAATTGAAGATTGCTCTTCAATCTCAGTCTTTTTAAAAAATAAAAGTTAAGAGTAACACTAGAACTTAAAACGAAAAGAAATTATCCCATATAAGAGGGGTTGCAGCCCCATCAGCCAACACTCTTAATGCGGAGTGTACTTAAATTTCGACTAATACTTTAATGAAAGAATTTTTGAGCGAAACATACAATCAGTTGATAATTGCAAGTGTTCTTTTTCATCCTCATTGTTATTCAATATCTAAAAAAAATAAGACGTTTTTAGAATATTCACAATTTTAAATTTTATATAAAGGACCAAGACATTGTAAGGAAAAGTCACAAAGCTCATTGCCTAAATCTCTATTATTATTTTTTATTTAATAAATAACATTAAACAAAAACATTTTATATAAAAAAAACTAACTAAATGCAAGTTTAGTCCTCTGTTTGTAAAAAATAAAAAAGAAAGTGAGATTTTGAAAAAGAAGAGCCATTTGTTAGCGCCATCCTCTCCTTCCCGAATTAGTCTTAGACAAACCCCTCCAGGAACAAAAGCAGCTCAAAAACACTTGCACAAATTACTCTGGGCAGAGCGGATGTTTCACTATGCCCTCACAAGTTTCATTTACACCCCATCATTTCTGGAAGCCTAAGACTAGGTTTCTACTTAGCCTTAATTGAGTATAATAAAAAATTTAATCCTACCAGAAGCTGTGTCAAGTGAGGTATGTAAACTTGCTATTGATAGTTTGACTAGGCTAATGTAAATTAATTGTACAAGCCTATGTTTATTTTATACAGCAATTCAAACTCAAGTATACAACGGTGAAATAATTCTTATGGAGCCGGCGATCTGCTTTGTAGCTTAGGATCCATGCCTAACTTGTAAATTTTACAGAGAACCAAGCCAAAACCTTATGCAACAAAATACGAGGGCCATGGGGGGATGGAGTGGTGGTGACTGAGACTCAAATTCCGAACTTATTCATTAGACATAGTTTTGCAAAAATTTTCGAAAAGCTGAAGAGAATAAAAGCACATTAAATAACTTCATTTTTGAAAGACTCATTTCCCCAGATTCCTGGTTTAGTGAAGAGAGGTAAAATATGTTTAGATCAACAGCCTAAGGTATGAACCATTTTTTACTTAAATAAGTTACTTCAAGGTAATAACAGAAAAAATTGCTGCTTTGCCACAAAACATTTCTTTCCAAAGTTATATTGGTTTTAGATTTTTGCTTCAAGTAACCCTTTAGCTACTATAGAAAATAATGATTCAGTGGATTTTTTTATTTTTCCAAGTTTTTATTCCTGCTAGACTTCAATTTTTTTTAGGAGGTTTTAGTGAACCTTGCTTTAATTCAGAAAAATACAATCTTGTGTAAATAGACAAATTAGTTTTGAAAATATAAGGCTACGAAATTTTTGAAGCAACATGTTTCATCATTATATGTGAAAAAACTATCTTCATCCAAAGGGTTCAAAATATTGTAAACTTCAAGAAGAAGCCTACATATCAGTGTCATTGTAATACATATTAAAATCAGCTAAATCAAGTAACAGCCTTTTAAGCATCAGAATGATTTGTTTCTTCTGATTTGAGATGCGTAAACACAAAATGACATGTGGGAAGGTTGGTTTGCACTTATCAACATACTTCCAAATGTTTTGTGGGCAACAACACGGTTGATTTGCTCTTATAATTCTGGTTGAATTATTTCTTGCATGCCTATATGCCAAAGATCTTTAGTCGCAACATAACAACTTAACATAGCAAAATAACAATTTTAGTCCTAAAAGCAACTTATTGAGATGATACCCTTGTTAACCTTCATAAACGAGTGCCAAATTTGAAGCTGTATCAGTCTTCTGTTGGGTTTTGAGAGTGAATGCAGGGAGGTAGTACCACTCTTATTTGTAAACCTGGATTAGCTTTGTGATGTAATTGTTGCTGTGTTGTTGTTGAAGTCATGACAAAATCAAACGTTTGATTTGCATAAAAAATTGATATTTATATAAAGTCACTAATTACAACTATGGGGACAAACTGAAAATTAATTCACATGCTTGCCTCATGCCCACAAACAGTTCATTAAAAACAAAAAACTAAAATTAATCAAGGGTCTTTCATTTTACCAAAACCTGGTAGGCGGGGGCTCTTAATCTTGGATAATTGACATTGCTGATAAACAAATGTCTGACACTTGTCAACTAATAATCTGAAGAAATGCATGGCCACAGGAAATGCATACCTAAAATGGGGTCAGCAATTGATGTTCCAGGCAAAGTAAATTTGTGTAAACCAGCCATTTACAGAGCTTTGGGTACAAAGTAATATCAAATTCTCTGTAAACAAAGAAATCATTATGAAGCCAATTTTCTTTTTGTCTTTGACGTCTAAGAATTTACAGCACCTGGAAATGAACATTTACAATGGGGACTGTAATTGCTGTTGAGTCAAACCACTAGATAGTACCACAAGCATTACCCACTTCTGCGGTTTTGACCCTGGAATTTGATTCACCTTGGAAAAACAAGGTGATAATTGTCCTTAAATACTCTACTACTTAACAAAAAAAAAAAAAAAAAAAAAAAAAAAAAAAATCTTTCACTTTGTTGTTAGCATTTTGAGATGTTTGGTAGGATGTTGCACTCTTGCAGATAGTAGTATATTTAAGACAACTAGCGAATTCTACCTTTTTTGAATGCGATCTTTTGCATTTTACACTGAGATTGTTCATTCCGTTCCAGGGGAATGGAATGTGATTTTTCTAAAAGAAAAGGTGATCTATTTTTGCTTTTGCTGGTTAAAAGCAAACCTGGTCATTTAAGATTCATCTTAATTCTGGTTAAGATGAATTTAATATATGTTGCAAGAAGTAAAAAAGACTAACTTCATATTTTGCATTGGTTTGAAATATGGTCTGAGCCTTGTGTGTTAGCTGTGAAAAACACGAAATGAGAACAGCAAGTTTTTCTTGACCTTCTGTTGCCAAGTCTGTTTCATCAAACATTGAGTCAAAGTCATCTGAAAAAAAAATGATCGGTTATTATTAGGCGATATTTTGCACCTAGTTCTGACCTTTTGAGGGGGCGGGGGCTCAAAACCAGAAGATATTCTATTTTAAGTTCTTTATTTCTTATTTTTCCATGCTAGATTCTCCCCCCCCCCCCCATAAACAGGTAAAATTTAATAATATATTCTACAAGTACATAAAGTCAAAATCTAAATGGTGAAGATAGTGGGCACTCACTCATTTTAATTTTAAACTAAATCTTTGACTAGGGACTTGTCTAATTTCAGAAAAATGAAATCTAAGTATTTATCTATACAGTTCAAAGGAGTCTTCAGTTTCAGCATATATATGATGCTCAATAAATATCAGGGATCCATGGCTAAAATTATCTGTAATCCCTACTCAAAAAGCAGAGAAACCCCCTAAGTCACTCCTACAAATAAAGATTCCTATGGTTTAAAACCCTTTGCCTTGAAAAAAATAGTCTGAAAAAAAAAGTCCTGCCATAAATATTGATACAAGGATCTAATTAAAAAAAAAAAAACATTAACTACTGGTCAGATTTGAATTTTTTTTTGCATATTTTATTACTGATATAATGAATTACAATCTACAAAAGTGGCACCCATTTTCCTGAATACACTGACAAAGTCTGTTAGGCCATTCAACAATTGCTGTATGGACAACATCATGAGAAAAATTGTTAACAGCTTCTACCAGTGCCTGCTTCAATCAATCCACATTATGGTTGACATCTCAAGATGTCATCCCTACAGCAATTGATAAATGGCTTTACAGACTTCATTGGTGTATTCAGGCAAATGGTGTCCATTTTGAATAATTTTGTTTTGTAGATTGTAGTTCATTATATCAGTAATAAAATATGCAACAATTTTTCAAATCAGACCAATAGTTTTTTTTTAATTAAATACATTGAATCAATATGTAATGCAGCACTAGCTACAGAGAAATTTCCAATAATGAAAGTGGTTCTAGGCGTTTTCCGCGGGGGAGTATTTTCCAGGAGGGTATTTTCCGGGGGGGGGATAAACGTCAGCCACCAATGAAAGTAATGAAATTTCTAAGCTGCTTACAGATGAAAGAGATTTGGGAGTGAAATTAAATATTGACAAAATTAATACAGAGCAGTTACAGCAAATAATGGGATTGATTAAGCTGAAGTCATCAAGATGACAGTCTTAACTATCTCAGCCATTTAAATTAGCATTGCAATATTTATTGACTCATCTGTCAGATAAACTTATCACATCAAGAGATACTTTCACAATTACAAGAATCCATTGTTATCCTTTTGCAAAAAGGAAGTTTGAAGACAGATTTTGATGTTACCTCTATTCTCAAAACTATTTAAAGGAGTTAACATCAAAGATCTCTTAACCCCCCCGCCCCTGCAAAATTATGCCATACTGCTAATTGCAGTACTAACAAACAACGTTAGTTTCATAATTAAGTTAAAGAGGGTAAACAGATCAGACAAGGTAAAGAAATTGACTCCAACCAAGATTCTTTGTCTAATGCAGAAAAGAAACGAGTTGCATACACTTTATTTGATTTCAAAGGCACGAGAGGCCTGCAATGAATTTAAGAAACCTTATAATCAATTATTCAGCACTGAGCATCTTGTACTGTATTCAAGAATATTACAAAAAGAAATTTGAGAATAATAAAAGGAAAAGTAAAGATAGCCTACAACAAAAGTCACTAATAAAATTACTGATTGTAGTAAGCAGACACAAACTCTGAATAGTCTGATTGGCTGTTGGAAGTCAGGAACATCACACAAAGCATGAGATTACTTCACAATTAAAAGAATCCATGGTTATCTCTTCATATAAAAGAAGTCTGAAGACAGATCTCTCAAATTGAAGATCAATCTTGAAATTACCTGTATTCTTCAAACTATATAAAATGTTGTGCATAGAAGATAGAAAAAACAATTGAACTGATGAAGATTTCGTGCCAAAACAAAGTATGGATTGAAAAAAGATTTTTCTACAATCCAACCACTTCACCATCTCTTAGATATCATTAGCTCTGCTCTTGAAGATGCATTGATTTCATTGAGCCTTTTATTTTTATTTATTTTATTCAATAAAGGAGGAAGCCATAGGCTTGTCACATAACAAACACAAAAATAACAGCTCAAACGGCAACACTGCAAAACTCAAAACAAAAAATAAAACAAAAAAATATTCATCAGTAAAAAAAAACTGCAACAACTATATTATAGAAACTGTTTTTCATAGAACTCAGTTTCAACAAGAGCACTCTTAAATGATTGCACTGTTGGCATAGAAACTATGGTATCAGGTAAACTATTCCGAAGTTTTGTTGCTCTGTTAACCAAGATACATTGACCTTCTTGAGCACTTGTGGCTGATAAAGTTTAGACAAGTTTTGTTGAGTGGCTGTGTAATGACTAAGTTTGAAGAAATCAGCCCAGTCCACATTATTGACACCCTTCATAATACAGAATGTATTGATCAGGTCAATCCTATCCTGTCAAAACTCCAGAGAAGGAAGTCCCAAACACTCCAGTTGACGCTGATATGGTATATGGCTCAAATATGGCACAAACTTTGACGCCCAATGTTGAACCTTTTCAATTTGCTGCAAGTCACATTTTCATGTAAGATACCACACAGAGGAACAATATTCTACTTTTGATATTGCTATTTTGGATATATTCTATTGAGCAGGCTAAATTGTTCATGGGCACAGGAATTGTGCCCAATTGTTATGCACCCATGTTATATTGTCCCCAATATAGGCTGAATTGTTTGAATCTTGTCTTGTTGGGCAAAAAGTGAATAGCCTACTGATGGTTGTAATTCAAGAAGTTTTAGCACTAAAAGTCTTACCATACCTGATTCTCATATATAACATTCATTTTAAGTTCTTGGTACAGTACTTAAATCATTTGCTGACAACACTATGTTTACAGAGAATCATCTTAAGTGAATTTTGGTTCAAAAGGCCTATAAAATTTTAAAAAATTTTAATAATTTGTATGGGTTATTATGAAAATAAAAAACAAATCTTATAAAAAAAAAAAAAAAATATCTGAATAGTGGGAATACACTAATATCTGAATAGTAATAGTTTTTATGTTGATTGCAATTTAATTCTGAAATTTACCATCAAAAGCAGTCAAAGGTTTGAGTCTTCTAAGATGGCTGAAGGATAAAAGTCCATCAAGAATTCTAATGGTCTTGTATCACTCTCTAATAAGTCAGCATTTGTCTTATGGATATTGTTCTATTGTGTGAAGTTTTAAAAGAATTCAGATTTTAATAAACAAAACTTAATTGTTCTTTGGGTGATTTTTGGTAGTGCAACATGGGTTGTATTACTAAGCTGCATTCACAATGAAACTTTACTAATACAAGGATTCAGGTAGCATTAATTGGATTGGATTAAATTAACACTAGATAAATTTCTGTATTACCGTACTAAAATCTCTCAAATACACCATACCCTCATGTTTAGATTTCTGTGAATTGAAGCCAGAGCCCTTTCCATTAAAGAGTCCAGATATAGCCCTAAACTAAAGAGTATGGCCAACACACAAGATTGGAAACTAACATTAATACCAAAAGGAAAAATAACTAGTGTTTTGTTCCTTTTTAACAACCCATAAATTGTTATATACTGGGTGTTTCAAGTGCTTAAAAATGTAGTTGAGTGTAAAACCAACAGAACTTTGTCAACAGTAAATTTACCAGCTCAAACTCAACTTGTCTATTTAAGCTGCCAAATTGCTCTCATGTTAATCTAGGAGTATATACTAAATAGATTTTGACTTTCCTGTCTGAGGCCTGTTTCCAAGAAGGAAACACATAACAAAAGAGATCCATTTATCTTAAATTGTAGCTTGAAGCAATCTAATCATTCTTCCTTATGAAGCTCCAGAGTTGATGATCAGTAGCTTGCTGGTCAAGTTTCTACTTCCTAGAGGACCACTCAGCATCAAGCCTTTGTTAGAAAATGCCAACAGTCAGCAGTAACTGTATCTTGAGAGAGTTACAGTTATAGTTCCAATCCTTGAGGAGAAGAATTGAGTGTATAATCTGGTTAGGGTAGGCTGCTTCAAAGGTTTCAGCTGATAATCTGTGGTTCTAGAATCAGGACCACCAACAGAAAATAATGCTGGAAGAGATGTTGACATTTGTGAGAATAGCATCACTACTTTTACTCCTGTGTATATGTGTTGGGAGTTTCAGCTTAGGTAATCTTGCAGGGCCGGAAAGTTTATCCATGCTGACACCATTTTAGTGGTATGTCTTCCAGGTTTCTGATGCCTGTTTTATAATATGAGAAGACTAGAAACAGTCCAACTTTGAGCTTGGGTCAGACTAGTCCTTTGTACAGAACCCCAATGATTTGGAGGAATGAGTGGAAATTGTATACTTTATCAATTACAGTTGAACTAACACCAGCCACAGATTTTTCAGCATAGGTACTAAATCTTAATTCATTGTGAATTCTGGCACAGAACTCTGTACAGACTTGTTTAGAAGAATGAAGGATATAGTTGGTGATAAAATAGCTGAGAAAACTGAGATTATTGGTCAGGAATATAAAAGTCAAAAATACAATCAAGCTTGGATGGATGCAGCTTAATTGCAAGTAAATTGTGACAAATTTAGTCACATACTCTACTAAAGTCAAGCAGAATCATGTCAGTGGGCACCTCTGTATCAAGTAACTTAGTGTTGCAGTCATTGATTCTTTAAGATTGGCATCAGCAGACTATTCAGATGGCAAGGATTAAAAATCTATGGCAACATTTTAGAAAAGCATAATGCTAGAAATTTTTTTTAGTTATCTTTAACATCTTCAGCCAATTTTTCCTCTAACTTATGCTTTGGCTGCTTCATTAGGTTAGTTACCTGGTTATATAAGTCTTTAAGACTTGATAATTTTCTGGGTTTTCTTTTTTCTATAACCTTTACATGCTCAATGTTTTCTATTCACTAGTCTACTAATTTTTTGTGATGAGATATGGTCAACTTTTAGCCTGTTTTACCCAAAAAATTCTGGTATAAGATTTTTCAGCATACAAAATTTCAGCTTTAATATTTAGCCAACTTTCTTCTAAGTCATCTGTAATAGGTTAATCTGATTGTACTCTGGCAAGTTTTTCATACACTAGTTTGTGCTAAATATATTTTTGTTTTTAAAAAAAAGGTTTTGCATTAGGTAAACATAGTTATAAAATAGTTACAACAGGTTTGCTGTTACCAACAGGTGTTGAAATGTCATTCTTTATAAAAAGCTCTGGATTATTGAGAACTACCAGATCAAGAATGTGAGAAGCTTGACTGTCTCTAAAAAAAGTTGTTAGGAATTTTATTTGCTTAAGTTTTCAGAGAGCAGACAGAAAAGGAGAATCTTTACCACAAAGACCAGGTCTAGCAATCCAATGAGTTTCAGGAAGATTAAAACCACCCAAGAGGACAAGATCACAATTTGCAAAAATCATGATGTTACTTCATATAGTATAGCAGCCCAGAATCTAAAACACTGGGAGCACAAGGGCTTCTATATAGAACAAACACAATTATTAAGGATCTTTGACTATGTATTTTTATCTTAACAGACTCAATTGACTAAACAGTCAGAGATTAAAATATGAATGACAATAATCTTTAATCTCTCTTTTACAATGTATAGCCCAAATTATATATTTCCTATCTAGTTGCAGAATGCTTTGCAGTTGTTTCAACATGTGTACCTGTAAATTGAATCAACTGTGATAAAACAAAACTGGAAAAAACAAGTTATGGGTGCACAATGCATTGAAAAATATATAATTTGGACTATATATTTGGACATGAAGTGGAGTTGGGGGTAAAGTATAGCAAGACTCAATACAAAATTACCTTAAATCATACTTGCCAGCAATAAGGACAAGTCCTGTGAATACTGGTCAATGATGATGGTGACTCAACACATCAGGTGCATCCCATACTGTGAGGCAAGGCTTCCTGCACTAGTCTTTGTCAACTCAAGACTTGAATGCTTCAACACTGGAAGACATAACTGCATTCTAGCTAAGGGATTTCCATAGGTTGAATGTGCAATTAGAAAAGAATTTAATTTTGTAGCCTGGTGCATGGTGCAGCCTGGCATGTTTTTGGGGTGGTCTCTAGTTCTCTGTAAACTTACTATCTGGAGCAGTTTTGGGATTATACTCTGGTCACAAACTAACTTGTATGTCATCAATACATCTCCTTGCCAATGTCAATATGTCAAAGATGGTAATTTGAGCTTATGCAATTGGGTAGAATATGTAAGATGTTGAAATCTCTTTATGCTTTTACTTGCTCATCTTTGGACATATTTGAGAGCCATATGGTGTTTTTTATTAATTTGTTTGGCAATCCACATTCTATACTCAAATCTAGGTCTCACTAGCCTCTTGTAAAGTTTTGTAACTATTGCTTCTACTACTACTAACAACTCACCACAGCACCAAATCACCTGAGGCCAACACAGCTACGCACACTCCTCCTTTATCCCAATCTATCCAACTTTCCCTCTCTATACCCTTGTGGGAAGTTCCCACATCCTTTAAATCTTTCCTTAAGACATCCTCCCACTGCAGACAACCTGCTTTCTGTTAAATCCTAGATGGTGGACTGAAAAGGACAACCTTCAGCAATATGTCATCCTTCATCTGCAGAATGTGCCATAGCCATCTTACCCTTCCTCTCAGTATTGACCAAGAAAGCAGGATTGGACCACTTATCATACAGCCTACTGTTTGAAATAGTCAGTCAGCTGGTAACTATTGCTGGGGATCTAGGCTACTAGTGATTGTGTGCTTGATGATACCAAGAGTTTGGTTAGCCAAAAAATGTGTTAACTATGGTTATCTGTTTATTAAGAAGTAAGAATTGTTTTCTTAACATGTTTCTATCCCTCCAGGAAACTATCTAGGCAAATATCTTTTCTAGTAGGCCTACTTTATTTAAGCAGAAGAACTATTTTGTATGGTTTTGTTTTTATTACCTTAAATTGCACTTGCTAGCAATAGGACGAATCCTGTGTCTGCCAGCTTCAGTGATGATAGTTAATCATCATCTGTGGCGTCCCAAATAGTGCACCACCGTTTGTTGAGCCACTCCCTATCCACTGATGACTTGAATGCATCCACGCTGGTAGAGGTTACTGTTTTTTCACTAAGGGAATTCCTCAAAGTGATAACTCTATTTGAGAAGAACTTTTTCCTTAGTCTGGTATTGGCTTGTTTCCGGAAAAGCTTTTGAGAATGATCACGAGTTTTATTTGAAGTGTCCGGTTGAAAAAGGCCAGGAATGGTATTTTCAGCATTTAGAAGCTTGTATGCTGTTATCACATTGCCTCATTTGCAACGATATGTTAGAGATGGTATTCTAAGCTTACAAAGATGGGATGGATAAGGGACATCATAGAAGTCTCTAATACATTTTGTTGTCCTCCTCTGGACTGATTCTAAAGCTGCTTGGTCTGTCTTATTGATTGGGCATGCAATGCACATTCCAAACTCTAGTCTGGTCAAACTAGACTCTTGTATAGCTTGGTCATAACAGTTGGGGATCTGCTAGTGAACATTCTTTTGATTAAGCCAAGAGTCTGATTAGCCTTTACAATAGTTGCTTGTGCATGAATATGAAATTTCAATTTGTTGTCTACCAGGACACCAAGATCTCTCTCCTCGTGGCTGCTGGAAATGGCATTTTGGGACCCATCCCTACAATCCATATGGTACTGAGTGTGTGGGTTTTTCTTCCCAAGGTGGAGAGTCTTGCATTTTGATGCGTTGAATTCAAGCCTCCAAATATTAGTCAAGTGACTGAATGTATTGAGGTCCAGTTGGATCAACTTAATATTCTCTGCTGTGTCTGCACGACTGATAAGTTTCGAGTCATCAGCGTAGAGGCTTACTTAGTTGTTTAGGATTTTTGGCACGTCATTTATATATATATTAAATAAAGTTGGACCCAAAACTGTGCCCTGGGGGACACCACTTCCAACAGTGGCCACCTTGGAGAAAAATGTCTTCCATCCTAGCCAAATATTTTAACTGTCTGTTTCCTATCTGTTAAGAACTGCATCACCCACTCAACCACACCACCACTCACCCCAATAGCTTGGAGCTTGAAGTCTTTTATGGCAGACTTTGTCAAATGCCTTTGCCAAATCAAGTAGTATGATGTCGAATGGGAACCCCTGGTCTAGAAGATCAGTGATGTAATTGTAAGAATCAATCAAGTTTGTTTCAACTGACCAATCAGACTTAAAGACATGTTGACATTATAAGAATAATTTATTGGTTGTCAAGTGTTTCAGGTTTGCAGTGTTAACAATTGCTTCTAGTAGCTTCCAGACTGCCGAGGTGATACTGATTGGCTGTTAATTACTTGCATTCTCTTTGCTGCCACTCTTATGTATGGGGGTTATGTGGGCCGTGCGCCAATCCTGCAAGATACACTTTTCATCAAGGGATTTCTGAAAAAGGTGACTAAGCGGGCCTGATAGTTCAACATGCAATTCTTTAAGAAGCCTTGGGTGTACATCATCAGGTCCCACCGAGTTATTTGGATTCAACTTTTTTAGGCGTGCCTCTACATCTACCCTATTGACTGTAATCAGGGGCATAGGGGTTATGATGGTATAGGTGGGGGGTCTGGAAGAGGGGCATTATCAGGTGGAGTAAATACATTATAACACAAAGATTTTTAAAGATCATCAAAGGACAGTAGACTACTTTCTAGAGGTAGAAGTAGTGGAGGTAGGTACTTCAAAATACCTTTCCTGGACATACTTTGGTCTACCCCTTAATGTTTCATCTATCCCTTGTAGATCATGTAGATCTATCCCTTAATGTTTCATCTTCAAAAACCTAACCCCTTTCTACAAGAACAAAAAGTAGCAATAAATTTTTGACAGTTCATATTATTGACTTACAAATAAAGTGAACTTGCTACTCAATGCCTTTTTTATGCTTTTTATAAATATAAAAATCCTTTTTGTTGGAAATGAATTTTACTCCCACCCCTATATATACCAATTCAGGGTGTATATCTACATATGCAGGGGGTGGGGGTAAAGTTTAGACTTCCCTCTCATTTGCATCAGAAATAAACTTTACCCTACCTCCCTAATGTGCAAATATATACCCTGAATTAGTGTACATAGGGGTGGGGGTAAAATTCATTCCCAACAAAAATGATTGTTTTATTTGGAAAGAGCATAAGAAAGGCATCAAGTAGTATGTTTACTTTATTTGTAAGTCAAAAATATGAACTGCTAAAATTTCCCAAGGTAGCTTGTCTAGAATTTTACCAAGATGCCTGAGAAAAATAAAAATGGTAGCCTACTGGGCAAATTTTTACCAAATCATACTATTGACTTAATAAAGTAAACCTACCACTTGATGCCTTTTTTTATGCTCTTTCCAAATATAATAATGATTTTTGTCAGAAATGAATTTTACCCCCACCACTAAGTATACCAATTCAGGGTATATATTTGCACATTAGGGGGTGGGGGTAAATTTTATTTCTGATGTAAATGAGAGGTAAGATTAAACTTTGGTAAATTTCTACCAAACCATATTATTGAGTTAGGAATAAAGTGAATACACCATTTGATGCCTTTTTTTAATGCTGATTACAAATATAATAAGCACTTCTATTGGAAATGAATTTCAGCCCCCCCCCTATATATGCCATTTCAGGGTTAGGTTAGGTTGTAGAAATATATACCCTGAATTGGCATATATAGGGGGGGGGGCTGAAATTCATTTCCAATAGAAATGATTACTATATTTGTAATCAGCATAAAAAAAAGGCATCGAGTGGTATATTCACTTTATGCGTAAGTCAATAACATGATTTGGTAAAAATTTACCTACACTTTCTCCCTACCCCCCTAATGTGCAAATATATACCCTGAATTGGTATATATGGGAGTGGGGGCTAAAATTCATTTCTGACAAAAATGATTAGACCTATTAGATTTGTAAAGAGCATAAGAAAAGGCATTGAGTGGTATATTCACTTTATTTGTAAATCAATAATATGATTTGGTAAAAATTAACCACCTACTGGACTTTGAATCAAGTGGTAATGTTCAGTCTTAGCTCTAGGCCTACTGACAAAAGAATAAAGAGTATGGTGTCACTCTAGGAGGACAAGGGTTCTAAATAGAATGGTAAATATCAACCAAATCATATTATTGAGTTAGGAATAAAGTGAATACACCATTTGATGCCTTTTTTTATGCTGATTACAAATATAATAAGTATTTCTATCAGAAATGAATTTCAGCCCAACTAAGCTAACCTAAGCTAACCTAACCCTGAATTGGCAGTAAATATCTACCAAATCATATTATGGAACACTAGGAATAAAGTGAATGCACCATTTAATGCCTTTTTTTATGCTGATTACAAATATAATAAGCATTTCTATCAGAAATGAATTTCAGCCCCCCCCCCCTATAAATACCTAACCTAACCCTGAATTGGCTTATATAGAGGGGGGCTGAAATTCATTTCCGATAGAAATGATTATTATATTTGTAATCAGCATAAAAAAAAGGCACCAAATGGTGTATTCACTTTAGTCCTAACTCAATAATATGATTTGGTAGCTAGGGCCTATTTAGGCTACCAAAAGGCATTGAATGGAGTATTCACTTTAGTCCTAACTCAATAATATGATTTGGTAGATATTTAATAATAGAATTGGTTAAAGTAGCAATTAGCATAGGCTATTCAGAAAGAGAATGAAATGGCACATCAAGTGGTAGCCTAGGCTATGTTCATCTTTTAACTAGCAGACTAATGTAAATTTTTTGATGATGTCCTTTTTGAATTCTTGGATATTAGTGTATGAAGGTGAATGAAACTCTCAGGAATGAATCACAGGTGTCAAACTAAAATGAAAATGTTTGGCTAGTCTACCACAAATTTAGGCTATTTACAAAATACCACTTACGAAAGAGTAATCTCAACCCAACTGCAGACTTGTCAAATTCTTTTTCTAGTATATCCAGCCATTTAAAGCTTGCAGTCGGTACTGTCATTCTAGAAAGGGGAAAGATCCCTTTCCCAAGCAGAACAAAAAAATTAGGCTAATTTAAGCCTTATGTTATTATGAAGTTATTCTTCTTCATCATCTAGCGGTTATGGTCAAGAATAATTTTGAAATGTGTACACTTCTGAAGACGGAGGGGGATTTGTTACATGTTTTCTAAAGGAATTTTACGAAAGATTTTAGGTGCCACTTTGACTGACTGAATTCTAACCATAAGTTGTACGAAAACTGCGGTTCTGCTTCACTTTCTAACACCTGCAATAAGGATGTGTCTCCATTATTGCTTTTCCAGGCAAAGTTGCCCATACTTTTTTACTTTTTCAGGAAGCCCCAGTCTCGATTGGCATTTTTTTAAGGCTGAAAAGGGCAAATTCGGCGCATTTTACGTGTTTCTTTTTTTTCAGAAAAATATATTTTTCAACGAACAAAATGCAGTTTTTACCCGGTCAACTTTGCTTGAAAAAGCCATAATGACAACAAGGGTTAAGAGAAAGGAGGAGATAGCTAAAAAACTTTTTCCGGACAAAGGATGATAGATTGACAAAATTCTTCCTTTTGATGGTCAATTTATGGGGAAACTTTAAAGAGATCGCCTTCGAATGGGGTGGGAAGATTTCGTAAGAAACAATTTAAAGGAAAATAGAACTTCTAGGGAGGGGGTAAATAGGAAAACTAAAAGTAGACTGGTCTGGATCATCCACACCTTTGTTGGCATCAGGTAGTTTAATGCTTAGTGTGCTGTTGGGAGTGGTAGCATTGACATACTTCCCTGAAAAATATCTTGCTTAAAAAAACACGGATAAAAGACCTGGCGAGCAGTTGTTTCTTTTGATTCGAGTAGTTTAATTAGAATTTTAGTCATTTGGTTAGGAATTTTTCTATCATCATGTCGAAAAAAGTGATTCCAGCTAGAAGTTGGCAAAGAGTGATTTTCCCCTGTCTTTCCAGTAAATGAGGTAAAAGGGCGACAAGAACTCAAAAAATGGCAGTTGGCAACTCTTGAGGCACTTGCTCTCGAACTTTTTTCTTTTTGGTGATGCATTTTATTTGTGTTTTCATTAGGAATGTCTATTAAAAAAATACTCATTAATGGGTTTTTAAAAGAATGTCGTTAATTTTATATAATTAGAGACAAAAAGGCAAATCTTCTGTGTTTGGTAAAGGAATTTCACCAATTTTCTATAAGGGAAACATATCTAAGAACATTTTTCATGTCTAAGTATTTATATGCTTAAAATGTTATATTTTTATACTAATATATATTTATATTTTTTTATTAGTATATTTATTTTTATATTATTTTATATTTTTATACTAGTATATTTGAAACATGTTAGTCCTTAAATTATATTTTCTATCACCAGTTCAAGTGGTATAAGAAGATCTTTGAACACACGAGGTGGAATTTCAACTTATCATACCCTCTTCTTTTTTTCCTGAACTGTTAGATATGCAATTAAAAACATTCATATAAATTATAAGCATTATGAAAACAAAGAAGTAAAAGGAAAAGAAATTGTGCGTTTCAAAGAATCTGTATGTATATATGTTAATGCTAATAAGTTAATGCGTAGCAAAGGACGAAAGAAACACAGTATTTTAAAATATAGTAGTTGGGGTAGCATAACATTATTATAATACCCGTATGACATTATTAAGTATAATAACGCATGTTCTGTTTTTTTTTCAATACTGTCCTTTTATTTAGAACTGTTTCTTTCTAATTTGAGACCACCCACACTGATCTCAACAGATGAAATAGCTAAGCCCAGAGAGTCAACTTCGTCCATTATGGATGTGAGGAAAAATTTAATAAGCTTCAGTTTGGAAAAACTTTTCTCACATGAAGCAATGGAGATACATAAAGTTAGGTAAAACTAAGTTAGGTAATACATAAAGTTAAATAAGAACGGGCATAGAGTCAACTATAAACTACAGTAGTCTCAAAAAACTTTACTCAACTAATTTTTCTTTTTTGTAATTGTCTAAAATGTTTTCTTTTTATTTTATATCTTATTGGTGCCGCTGAGAGGAGAGGAGGTGGGATAAAAAAAGAACAAAAAAACTTACAGGTCTTTTTTTCAAAAACTTTTCCTGAATGTAAAAACATCCAAGTGGGATTTCATTTAATCTAATTTTTAATTTTGGTAGTTGGGTTTCTGAACTCGTTAGCAAGTTTTTAGCTTCCAAAATGACAAACCAAAGTTATATGTCATCCTTGCCTTTACAAGGAATAAACGTTTCTTGTTAAAACGTGTCAATGAAATATAATATATTTTTAGCTCTTCCTACTATGCTAGTTTCTCGCCTACAGCTTTCTTTCTGGAAATCAATACCTTTCCCTTGATATTTATTCTTTTGGCTACAGGAATGACCATCTCGTCACAAATTTCTTTTTCAGACACCACTTTTTAAATTATATTTAGACGATTCCGTGTAATTTCAACGACTTTTTTCCCAGCTTACTGACAATAGCCCTGTAAATGACTCTTGTGCTTTCAATGTTTTGTCCTCTATGTTAAAATAACGAATGACTTAACTCATTTGATCACTGTGTCTGTTGTTTTAAAATTTTTACTCCAAAACTGGGTCTCTATTTTTTTCACCTGAAATTTCAACTCATTTGGGTACATAGAAAGAGTCCCGATTATCCCATTAGACACTTATTATGAAATAGAAAATCCCAACATTTCATAGAACAGTCTTTGCTCTATTTTTGTTACTATTCACAGGAATGTCAAACTTAGCAGTTTAGAAAGTATACATGAAATTGTTTTTGGGGTTAATCTTTAATTCTAGAGAAAATACATGTCAGCCTTAGCTTTTATTGACAAAAAAACCTTAATGTCTTTGCTTTTTAAACATCAACACAAGGACTGACAAAATCACACAAGTATCTATCAAAAGCAAAATAAAAAAATGCATAACATGGGAGGGACAGAAAGACTGCTTCATCATGTCTGTCCTCTTCAAACGGATATTACAGCGTCAGGTCACGCTATTGAAAAGGGTACCGACCGGTCTTGTCAAAATCATGATGATAGCGAAATATGAATTATTTACGATACAAAAGGATTTACAACAAAAATCCTTGCTACTAATGACACAAAGTTGTTGAAACCTGACCTTACCAAAAGTGGCATATTCTTAAGAGTTTGTAAACAGTTCTTAAAGGGAAGTAGTAGATTTGATCGTCCTACTTTGTCACATTTATAAATATTTTACCTATACCAAGAATGTAGTAAGCTCCGGTCCAATTTAGACCGTATAAACTTTTGTACCGCTTTTCTACGGACGTTGTTGTTTGGGTTGCACTGATGTTCAACTTAAGGTGCCCTCTTTTTTTTATCCACGATTTCTTGATAGACCAAAATCATCATTCTTACAATGGTAGCCAACACGTTACAGCTGTGAGGCAGATCATTGCATGCCACTACTGTTCCCTGACAAGTTAACAGTATACCAAAAGTCTGACTGATCTTATCATTTTCTTTCACGCCATGTCCATTGCCCCTCTCTAATCCTGTTTCTCAAATGGACACAGTTGTCAACCCAAAAAAGATGATTCCTTGCCCTTTTTCTACACTGCTCCCATTTCTATCTGACTACAACAATTGACCAAAGAACTGTTCATTTTAGCAGTCATATTATTTCCCCAAATTCTCTTGTTACGAACGCTGAAAATTTGAACTTTGGCAAATTGACTGACCTGAATACTCACTTTTAGGTACAAAAAATTTATGGAATTGCTAAGCACAGAGTCCTTACGAATTGAAAATTCTCAACCGCTTGCAATACATAAAACTTTGTCCTCGTGACCAACTTTAGTTAAAAAGGGGGGCAGGATATTATTAATTATATGCAATCATCTTTTCCCGAATTCGCTCATATTAACCTTAAGATTATGATGTAATCTTTTGGGATCACATCATAAAAATATGCTCATTTTAGTAGTCATTTTATTTTCCCAAAGTCCCTTGTTAGGAACGCTGAAAACTTGAACTTTGGCAAATTGATTGACCTGAACACTCACTTTTAGGTACAAGAAATTTAGGTAATTGCCTTAGCAGAGGTCTAAGCACAGAATCCTTACGAATTGAAAATTCTCAACCCCTTGCAATACATAAAACTTTGTCCTCGTGACCAACTTTAGTTAAAAATGGAGGATGAATATTATTAATTATATGCGATCATCTTTTCCCAAATTCGCTCATATTAACTTTAATATTATATGATCTTTTGGGTGAGTGTGAGACCCAAAGTTTTACCACATCTTTTTAATTTGATTGCATTCTGCTGTTTTTATTTTTCCTTAAATCAAAACCCTGCACTAAGACAGTTATTCTACCAGGAACTGCATAGTAGTAGCGAGTTTGTCCTCTATAAATTCTCAAGTGCCTGTATTTCCTAGACTGCTACATGGGAGCCGGCAGGTGCGGGCAGGGGGCCATGGCCCCCCTGGAAATTTGGAAATATATGTAATTATAAGGAAACCAAAGGAAAGAGAGCAGAATAGGGAAAAACCATGGAAAAAATGTGTGTTACCCCATTGTTGGCTACCTGCCAATAGATTTTGACCATTAATAAGGAAAATATAAGTTCTAGCTTGTGACTGAGTGACCCCTTTCCAGTTTTCCACAAGTATTTTTTTTTATATGATTTGGTTGGAGCGAAAGAAAATCCAAATCTTCAAACTAATGAATGGTAAGTAAACAACGATCCTTGTCAATAGCGAAACTATAAGAGCCTAACGAGTGATAGCATTCAATTAATGAATCAGTTTTTCATGGTGATCCTAAATATTTATTTGTTTATTAGTAATTAGTGCAGTTATTAATAAACAAGGAAGTTCGTATAACTATAGAAAACACAAGGAAAACAACTTAATAAGGGGTAATTTCATTAAAATATGCCACCAACTTTTGCTTGCATTGCAAGAGTACCCATAAGCTGATACATGAAACCACTATAATCAAAAATATTTCCCCTTAACAAAATGCTGGGAATTTCTGTATTTTCCCCCTGAACGGATACATTTTTTATGTTATATATGTTATATTGTGTTATATATTTCCCAGGAGTGATTGTATTTTTCTAGTTGTCACTTTGAAAAAGATTAAATATTTTACAGTTATAAAGTATAAAAGTGTCAAATATACATATAAAGGTTCCACGGAAAAATCCACTCCCCATAGAAACATCCTCTCAACAATTCAATCCTGGAGAATATTTACCACGGGCAATTACATTTAACAAATCCACGCGTAAAATTGAATCGGAAAAAAGAAGGCAAGAAATATACAGAATTCCCGAATAGGAATTCTGGAAAATTCACCCAGTGTAAAATTTGTCTTGAAAAGTTCTCTCCCCCTAGAAACTTACCTCTCAAAGAAAAATTCTCACAGCCCAAAATTCGTCCTCCCCTCCCACACTCGAAAAATGTATGCATACTTCCCAATAACAAATAGAACAATGGGCACACTTTATAACTTCAAAACCTTTCCCCGGGGACTTTAGGGGTCATTTTGTATTTAAAGACATAGGTATTGGGCCTTTCAACTATGTTGAAGAAAAAACTTACCTCAAAATTTTGATCAGAAGATTTTGGGAAAAATGTCGTGGGAGGGGGTATAGTTGCCCTCCAATGTTTGTGATCACTCAAAAAATGCACTAGAACTTTTCATTTTCATTAGAACGAACCCTCTCTCGACGTTCTAGGCCCACTGGGTCGATAAGATCACCCCTGAAAAAGAAAAAACAGCAATTAAACATGCATCCATGATTTTTCTTCTGGCAAAAATTACAAATTTTCACATTTTTTCATTTATGAGCTAGAAACCTCCACAGTAGAGTTTTTTGATACGCTGAATCTGGTGGTGTAATTTTCAATAAAATTATACAGCTTCAATGGGATCTTTCCCCTTTTTTGTCTAAAATCCGTCAAATTTTCTCAGGCTCGTAGCTTTTGATGTGTAAAACTAAACTTAATGAAACGTATATATTTGGAGTCAGCATAACAAGCCAATTCTTTTTATATATCTATTGGTATCAAAATTCCGTTTTTTTAGTTTTGATTACTATTGAGTGGGGCGCTCCTTGGGGTCGTTCCTTGGTAACAGACTGTAAGTTCGTTACCACGAACTGTTTGGTTACCTCTCAAAATCAAAACAGAGATCGTTGAAATATTGATCGTTTTTTCTGCGTTACCAAAAGTATTGTATTCATAAAACTTTACAGCTTCATAAAATCTAATTAAACAGATAGGAAAGGTTTTTCCACTAAAGTAAGGAACAAGTTTAAAACTTAAAACAAATTTAAATTACTCTGTATATAAGGGGAACTCTCCCTTCTCAACACCTTGCTCATTGAAAAAAGTTTTTTAGTGCTTTGAAAAATCTTTTTTTTCAATTGCAAATTTTTCCTAAATATTTGAAAAAAAGCCAAACTTCACAGTAAAGAGTAAGGAGATTAAGAGGAGACAGCCCCCTTCATACAAAGAATAATATGCTCAAATAGGTTTCGAATATGTCCCTTGCTCTCAGTTGAAAAGATTTGTTTTATTTAATTTCTGATTCCTTTCCAAATCATACCCAGGCCTAATTAAGATAAAATTTAGGGTACCGGTCCTTAAATCCCAGATTAATTGCTTTTAAAATGTTTAAATCAATAATTGTACGTTGATTAGTACCGCACTACGTTTAAATTTGCAATTTCAATTTTGGATAAAATTTAAACATACAAAAAAAATTGGCGATGAACAGTAATTTTGGTGAGAAGTCCTCGTTAATATTACTACTAAAGAATTTCGGCTGAAAACAAAGTTCGTAGCAGTATTTGCCACCCCAAAGAAATTTCCTGGCAGGGCTGATGATGACCTGCGTTGCCTTTTCCACCTCTGTGCTTGTTGATATGGGAATGTAACATTTTAGCAGTATAGAGAAACATTTCATTTAATTCATACCCCCCACGCCTCTTTTAACATTCATCTGAAGCCTGATGAAAAGTAAGCAGTTTGTCCATTAAAATGTACTTATGTAGAAATCTACCCTATCCCCACCTAAACAAAGGCTCACCCCATCATTAGAACTGATACGCAATTACAGAGCACCAAATGTGGCCTAATTTCATTACAAATAAAGCGAATCGACTTGGTTGAATCCAGTACTGCCACCGGGTAGCATTACTTCTTTTGCAACTGGGAGCCTAAAATATAGTTATTGATACTATTTAATCAATTAGCTTCTCAGGATTTTAAATTGATTGTAAATTCGTCCTCTTCGGGGTGAATTCGTAGTTTGGTGCCCTAAGCCACCTAGACTGTTATGCAACCACAACTGCTACTTTGGCGTCTGCCCCCCTCCCTGGAAAATTTTCTGCCGACGCCCTTGGACTGTAATGCTGTTCTTCTAAAATTAAATTATTTTTGTAATTGCTGAACTTAAAACAAATTAAAAAAATTACTAACTAAGAAAGGAATTTCTTCCCTCCGCACAAATATGCATATTTTCTGTAGCTCACCTGTCCCTTTACCCATTCTAGGGGAAAGATACTGTTTTGTTTAATTGTTTAATTGGAATTGTTTAATTGTTTAATTTGTTTAAATGGAAAGATACAGTTTTGTTTCCGTTTATCAAACCTCTTTACAGTTTCAATCAAAATTTTCTTTTGCTAAAAAAATTTTTTCTGTTGCTTATCAAACATTTTCAACATTTTCAATGTTGCTTAAACAAAAGAGATTAAAAAAATAATAACTACCAAGGGATTTCTTCCCTTGATTTAATTTGCACAAATATACATAGTTTCTGTAGCTCATCAGTCCCTTTGCGCATTCTAGGGGAAAGATACCATTTTGTTGCTGCTTATTAAACCTCTTTACAGTTTCAATGAAACATTTTCTGTTGCTGAGTTCTCTAATCGTTGCTGAGTTTTCCAATGATGTCATTTTCTATTTTGGATCTTGGATTACAAATAAAACTGGTTGTCTCTCATGTCGAACATTGACACTAATGATGTAGTATATAGTGACAGTGACTCAAATTTTAAAATCTGATTTCCCTGAGAAAAAAATGAAAATATTTTCTAGTAGCGATCTCTGTATCACAAGTCAATTGAAAATAATTTACGTTAAAATGAATTCAATTAATCGTGGAAGAACTTCCAAAGCTAAACACTGCGTAATCATATTAAAAAGAAATATGCAAATATGCGTCTACATTTTATAAATGTAACGTCAAGGATTTGTTTTCTACTAAGCCAAAATAATGGAAAAATAGATAAGAAAAATATCTGGGAAAACCTACGATAATATTGATTTTAATCTCCAAAAATAACCCTTGCCTCTACAGCCAACAATCTAAACAAATTACTTTACTGCATAGTATAAAGTCTCCCTAACCTTACCTTGGAACATCCTTGTAATTTGAACGCTCTCAATTTCTTTGTTATTTCACCATTAGACATGGAGACAAAACTAAAACCATAAGAAAGTGCAGCACTTGTTGGCACGACATGCCGATTGGGCTAATTAAAGTCTTCACTGAAAATTTTAAAGAATTTTCTTCTCGGATTTGTAATGAAATTAACTCTACTGTTAACCTCCTGAGACCTGGTGTCCACGTCTGTTGACATCCCCGTAAAATATTTTTTGTGCAAAGGCCTCGCCATCTAGCAAAGGTTTCGTTGTTTCAACATGGTTTTGGACCTGAAATACCATCTGTGATTTTTTTCAGAAGGTTTCTGCGACTTTTAGTGGTATTTTTACAAACTAGAAAAGGCTAAAATAAGGAGATGAAAACAAGCAAAGGTAAGAACACAGGAAAAAAGTGGTGAGAATGAGTTGTGAGAAAAATCAGGTATACCCTCTTGATTGTAGACAATGGTTAGATAGTTTTCAAAGCAGTTAGTTTGATAAGTGCCATCTTTAGGAACTTGGGAAACCTCCATGTCCACGTCTGTGGACAGGTGGTTCCAATCGAGTAAAAAGCTAGAGTTGATTTTTCGTAGTTCAAATCTCGATTCTAATGGGGATAGCAGAGGCCAGTGTTTGTTTTATTTACTAAATTGGCAACAAACTATTAGTTTTAAGCTTACTGAGCCTGTTCCTCCATTGTAGTTTCCCTTGATGACGCCTTCAGAATGCTCAATGAGAGCGACCTGGACCTCTCTGATTTAGATGATGATGAGGAATGGATCAAAAACCACTCTTTGTTGTCTTCAGAATCTGATGATGAACCAGCTGCTGCAGCCATTCCGTTATCAAGCAGTTATGCTGTTCTTCCAGATGTTGAAAGTGAAGAATCTGATGATGACGTACCCTTAGCAACCCGTGCCAAACGCTTGAAGGCTGACAAAGTAGCAGCAACGTTATCCTGGAGAATGTCTCGATGGTTCGATCATTATCGTGGCCTGGATGTGGGCCCCGCTCATTTCCCGGACCATGACGACTCTAGTACAGAAAAATTCTTTTTGCAATTTTACCCGGAGAGCTTCTTCGAAAGTACAGCTTTTTGCATGAGCTACAACTATCAGTTGGCTACCACAAAAGCTTGAATGTAACTCCAGACGAGCTGAAAATTTTTGTTGGCATTGTCATCCCGATGGGGAAGCTTAAATTTTCGTCGGATCTGCATGTTCTGGTCTGGGAATTTTATGGTGGAAACCGTGTCGCAAAAGATGAGTCGAGATAGATTCTTCACAACTCTGTTGAATCTAAAGTTCGTTGTTGATTCAGAAATCTCAGACAAAGAAAAAAACAAAATTTGACTTTGGAAGGTGCAGCCGATCGTTGACAACTTCAGGAATATCTGTCTCCAGTTGCCACGTGACAGGAACTATTCAATTAACGAACAGATGATACCCTTCCAGGGTATGTTGACTCTCAAGCAACATGTCCCTAACAAGCCCAATCCGGTTGGATTAAAGAATTTTGTCCTTTCCAGCTCCTCAGGGCTGATACTTGACTTCAAATTTCTACCAGAGAGCCACCACCCTGGGAGATGAGCTGGTAGCGCATGGCTTGTCAGCTGGAATCGTACTGCGCTTATCTGAGACCCTACCTGAAGGTACATACCTCTATTTTGATCGATTCTTCTCGTCTGTTAATGATTTCTTTAAGTCAACTGCAAAGAAATGAACATAATCAGAAAAGTATTTCTATGGTCAGGTCTCAGGAGGTTAAATTCCTAAACTATTGGAAATGAGATTTTAACACTCCCTTGAAGAAAAAAGTGACATGCAAGATTTTCATGGTGCCCGACCCATTGCACTATTCCAAATTTTCTCCAAACTATATGAAAGCTTTTTAGCTGAGCGGTTGAATGTAAAGACAACCCAAATGTTGACCAGAAGTAATTCAGAAACTTACACTTAACATCTACCACTCACCATATTGCTCACCTTATGGGCACAATATGTAACACGCATGAGAAACCAAAACCTGGCTCAAAGCTCTAGCACTGGACTATACAAAAAGCTTTTGACTTAATTAACCATAATAATTGGTGGAAAACTATCCAATGAATTTCAAGTTGACCCCTTTTTGATTAGATTAGATGTGTCTGGTCGGTCTAATGAAACACCAGTTGTTAGATACCTTAATATATATTCAGAGCCATTCTTAGGGGGATAGGGCAACCGGGGCAGTTGCCTCGGGTACCGTGGCTGCGAAGCATTGCAGCTGGGGAACTGCCCACTTTGATCCAATTTTCAACTTTAATTCGGTTGTTTTGCTTATATTTGAGTCGGGAGGGGGTGCTGTAACTAATTTTTGTTTCTTTGTAAAATTTCTTAAAGAATTTGGACAAAAAGCCAAGCTTTAGAGTAAAGAGTAAAGAGGAGACAGTCCTCTTCATATAAATCATGGGTCGGTAACCCGCGGGCCGAATGCAATCCGCGAAACGTCCAGGTGCAGCACGCAAGATCCTCACTGAACCGCACCTGACAGACCACATTACACACCATACCAATACACAACGGAGTTAAAGGATGCGCCATCTAACATTTTCGAAGAGCATCTATAAACACCATCTAGCATAGTTAGTTTGATGTTCAATCACCAAGAGCAATTATTTTGGTGTGTTACAATTTCTTTTTGAGTAAACTTACCTCAAAATTTCAGAAATACCCCCATAAAGCATTTGCCTATGGATTTTATTTGTTTATTCTTTTTTGGTTCAGTAAATCTTAGTACTTGTGGTACGAAATGAAAGCCAAATTACATGGCCATGTTATTTTGCCATCTTGTGACAAAATATTAAGACGAAGAAAAAAACTGCTGGATTTTTTAGATGGGTGTCATCTGGTACATACTGGGACGGGAAGGAATGGTACACACTGGGACATACCCCCTTATGTACCAGATGAAAGCCATCTACAAAATTGAGGGTAATTTTCTTTCTTCTAAGCGTAATTTTCCTCAAAAAGGCAGATTTTCATTGAGGAGGATTTGTAACTAAATATGGATGTTAATATGGCCTATCTGCTAGGTATTTGAGATGGTTAAGGGTATTAAGGTGAAACTATTAGGGGAGATTGCAGTGCATATTGAACAAAATCAAAATACACTCAATTCATGAAGATTGTTAAAAAGGCGTATGGGTAATATCTGAGGGACAGCTGAAAGCAATAAATTGAACCAGTGAGGGCTACTACAACCACTACTCGTGCAATTATTACCACTGCTATTGTGACTTTTTCAAGTCGTAACTGATTTTAACTGTTTGAATTTGTTACTACTTGCAACTGCAAATACTTCTGACTGTGACTGATTGCGACTGAAACCCCACCCAACTACTTGTAACTACAATTGCCAGTGCATACGACATTTATTGCATCAACTACTTTGCTATAGCAAACAATAAGACAATCACTCAGAACTGGCGCAATGCCAAAGAGACAGGGATAAACTCGCTGGTAGGTTCCGTAAAAACTAATAAATGCACATAGGCCTATATTTTATTTCCTATTTTTGCACACCCAAGACGGTTTCTAAAACAGAAAGATCTTTGATGAAAGACGGATTTTTAATTAAGGAAGACAAATTTATATTTTTTTTATTGAATTTAAAGAAAAACTTGTGTGTTTAATCTCTCAAAACAGTATTTCTGTAGTAAAGGAATATAACCTTAAGCGAGATTACGATACTGAGCACAAAACTAAATTTGATGGTCTTGGATGTGAATCTCGAAAAAAACAAATTCATCAACTTGAACTCGTCACTCAAAAATCAGCAGAAAATTTTTTAGAGTTGTAACAGACGAAAGCAAATCAGCTGTACGTGCAAGCTACAAAATGGCAGAAATAATAGCAAAGCACGGTCGCTCATTTACCGACAGTGAACTTGTCAAAGAGTGTATTGACTTGTCTTAGCTTATTGCGGAGGAAGTATGCCCGGAACAGAAAAATATTTAAAAACTTTAATATCTCTGCTAGAACCCGCTGTATCGAAGACTTGGGTGCTAACTTGTGTGAACAACTTAAGGATAAAGTGAGTCTTTTACGCACTTCTCTCTTGTGATGGACGAGAGTATGGAAGTGTGGGATACGGCACTATTTTTAATATTTGTACGAGGGATTGATGAAAACTTTCATGTATATGAGGAGTTGTGTAATGTTTCACTGTATTGTCTATGAAGAAGGATTGTGTTTCCAGGTTTTATAGTGGAGAGAAAAAATTTGTACTGCTATATCTGCTATTAATTTTATAAGGAAAATGAGCTTATTCTAGTGGCGGATCCAGGGGAGGGGGTCGAGGGAGGTGCACCCCCTGGCGTAGATTAAAGTAGTGTAATTTACTTAATTAAATCAAGTTTGCATTAATTAAATTTGCTCCTAACGCAAGTTTATCGGATAAACCTATTTTGCGCCACCCCTAAAATTATTTTTATCGGATCAGCCTATTTTGCCCCCCCCCTTCCCTAAAAGAAATCCTGGATCCACTCCTGGCTTACTCTATTTAATAGTATAAAGTATGTAGTATGTAGTATTGTAGTATTGTAGTAAAGAACGATGTGGGTACAATGTTTTTTTTTTTTTTGTTTTGTTTTGTTTTTTCTCCATACTCGTGCACTTCGTATCGAAAGAGTTGTCGTAGAAAGTTCGAAAAGGGCTCATTCGATTGCAAATTGGATTGATTAGTGTCCTTTTTAATAGTCGAAAGTGATTGGAGGGTAACTAGCCCCCCCCTACAACCGTCGGGACAAGGGTATTAAATTATGCCCCGGGGGCATATAAGGTTCTTATAGAAGGTGTTGTTGTAGAAACTTAAAAAAAGGCTCATTCAATTAGGAATTCAAAGGGCTAGTTCCCTTTTTAATAGTCGAAAGTGATTGGAGCGCAACTAGCCCCCCACGCCCATCATTCCCCCAAACACCTCCAATCAAAATTTTGAGATGAGCCATTTTGTTCAGCGTAGTTGATTTTCAGATAAGAAATATCCTTTTGAGGAGGACATTCCCCCACATCCCTCGGGGCAAGGGTTTTAAGTTATGCCCTAGGGGCATATTAGGTTCTTATAGAAGGCGCTGTCGTAGAAACTTCAAAAAAGGCTCATTTGATTAGAAATTCAAACGGCTAGTGCCCGTTTTAATAGTCGAAAGTGATTGGAGGGCAACTATCCCCCCCCCCTGCGCCCATTATTTCCCCAAACACATCCAATCAAAATTTTGAGATAGCCATTTTGTTCAGCGTAGTTGATTTCTAGATAGAAAATAGGTTTTTGACGAGGACACTCCCCTACAGCCCTCAGGGCAAGAATTTTAAGTCATGGCCTGGAGGTATATGAGGTTTTTATAGAAGGCGATGTCATAGAAGCTTCAAAAGGGGCTAATTTGATTGGAAATTCAAAGGGCTACTGCCTTTTTTAATAGTTGAAAGTGATTGGAGGGCAACTAAGCCCCCCTCCTACGCCCGTCCTTCCTCCAAATACATCCAATCAAAATTTTGAGATAGCCATTTTGTTTAGCGTAGTTGATTTCCAGATAGAAAATATATTTTTGTAAGTTATGCCCCCAGGGCATAACTTACAACCCTTGCCCTGAGGGTTGTGGGGGATTTGTCATACTCAAAAACATAATTCCCAGAACTTACAACTATGTTGAAAAAAATGGCTATCTCAAAATTTTGATTGGATGTGTTTGGGGAAAAGGTGGGTGTGAGAGGGGGTTAGTTGCTCTCCAATCACTTTCGACTATTAAAAAGGGCACTAGCCCTTTGAATTTCCAACTGAATGAGCCTTTTTTGAGGTTTCTACGAAAACGCCTTCTATAAAAACCTTATATGCACCCAGGGCACAATTTAAAACCCTTGCCCTGAGGGCTGTGGGGGAGTGTCCTCCTCAAAAACATATTTTTTATCTGGAAATCAACTACACTGAAGAAAATGCCTATCATAAAATTTTGCCTGGACGTGTTTGGGGGAATGATGGGTGTGGGGGGGGGGAATGGTTGCCCTCCAATCACTTTTGACTATTAAAAAGGGCACTAGGTCTTTGAATTTCCAATTTAATGGGCCTTTTTTGAAGTGTTTACGACAACGTTTTCTATAAAAACCTTATATGTCCCCAGGGCATAAGTTAAAACCCTTGCCCTGAGGGTTGCGGGAGAGTGTCTTCCTCAAAAACATTTTTTATCGGGAAATCAACTACACTGAACAAAATGGCTATCTAAAAATTTTGATTGGATGTGTTTGGGGTAATGATGGGAGGGAGGGGGGGGGCTAGTTGCCCTCCTAATTGAATTGTAAATAGTTGTAAGCATTTTTTGATCAAAGTTTCACCACTATTGACACCTCTTAAATTTTGTACGAAGTCAGTCTCTGTCATTGGCACACCGTGTTTCTTAGCAGTTTTATTATGTTGATTTGTGTTCAGCAACATAACTGCGTAGGCTCGAGTAAACACTAAAACGCTGCTCGTGAATGGGTCTCCAGTCGACTTATGCCATTGGTCTGCAAATGCTTGAATTAGCTTATGAATAAGTGGCGCTTCTCCAAGAAGACGGAATGATTCAGGGTATGCTGAAAAAGCTAAATCTATATTCTTACTGTAAAAATCGAAAGACTGCAAAGACATGAAGTATCACCAAGTTTTTAAGATTGCTCAAATATTTACCCCATTTTCTTGTCCAGCCGAAAATTGTCCCGAAGAAACATAACCACCTCAGTAGAATCTAATGGGGTGGGCAATAACCCTTCTTCTTGCAAAAACTAAATGCCTTAGGTCGGTTTGTTTGGCTGCTAGCAGTTGTTCCTGGGTAGGTAGATCTGGTGATACCCTAACACGGAGTAATCGAAACGGTCGAGAAGACTCCGGCCCATGTCTTGCTTGTGAAACCTCATCTATGTCTTCAGGCAAAGACTGTGGGGGAATAGCGACTCTTTGTCGACAACCAACTACTATTTCATCAATTACGAACATCATAGTGTTGAATTCCAGGATATTGATAGGTATGATCTCTCGATCTGGTGAATCTACTTTTGGAAGGACGTCTACTGTATCTTCCAACAAATTTGAACAGTTGACATCAAAGCAGTAGTCATTTTAAATAAAGTCAGTTTAAATAAATTTCAGTAACGATATCAGATAGTTTCCATATTTGCATAAGTCCCTCAAGAGCTAGTTCCCTTCTTCCAGCTGTAGCTTTGGGATTTGATGTTATTATTATACCACGCAAATTTGACAGGTATATCTGTAATTGTAACTTCAATTCACTACGTAGGGCTTCAAAGAGAAGGAAACATAAGTGCATTTAACCAATGAAGATGGAGTTTCTGTCTTTTATCAGCAATGATATCAAGTTTTTGCACAGACTATCTTGAAATACGTTCATAATAGGTGGATTGTTTCCAAAAAAATCAACACCAGCTTCAACGGCCTCGGTAATGATCTCAGTCCAATTCTGATTTTTCTGTCTGAGTTCTTGCTATCATACGGATCCACAACGTAACAAGATACCGTAGTATTTCAACAACGACACTAGCAATGTCATCCGTAAAGCGTACCCCCTTGGGATCCACGAGCAAAGCAAGGGTTTCAATTTCACTAATTAAGGTCAATTTAACATTTGGGACCCCTGTACTAATAACAGTAACATTTGCAGCAGCATCTGTTTGACAGCCGTTTGATTCCTGGCTGTCCTGGAAAATATTTCAGTATTTAAATCATCTCTATTGTTGCTTCCAAAAAAGGCTCTAGACGTTTGATCTGCTAACGAAGTTGACTGAACCGTTAGGATAGAAAGTTCATCGTCTTCACAAGCTTCCTTTTGCTTGTCACTGACTTCTGGATAGTCCATGCAAACATGTTCCATAATCTTCTCATTTTCCTCTTCCTGAGGTGGTAATTTCGAGTCTTCAGATGAAGCTTCCACATCTTGACTCGAAATCTGATTCCTGGGGGTAAGTAGGAAGTTGCTAAAAAAAAAAAATTGTACTAAATTTTCTAATATTGACTCTGCTTCTCGACGTAGCAAATCAGTGACTCTTTTTTCAAAACAGAGTGTGAAACAACTTTCAAAAATTTTGCAGATATTATGATTTGTAAGAAGAATCCCACAAGAAGAAAAAAAATATTCTCTAAGAACCTCTAACATTTTCATTAGAACAACTTCGTCGTTACTCGAATCTATACCGCTGAATTTTGGAAGAAATAAAGAGAATGTAATACTTCGGACAGCTTCAGTGCTATTTGGCCTCAGTAATAAGTCAGTAATAAGTTTTACCATTTGAAGTTATAGCCAATTCAGTTACAGGAATAGATATATTTTCTGCTTTAACAACATCTAGGAATGGTTCAAGTGCTTGACTGATGTTTTGATCCAAAATTTCAGGAACCTTGATCGCGCAAGTTTTTAATGCCTTTACTAATGGTCATATTCCTGAATATGGCTTGATGTCCATTTTTTTTAGGATCTTAATGCACCAAGTAGCACAAACATCTCTCCTTGTACTGTAAAATTACGCATAACTAGCTTAGAAGGTATTATGTCTTATGGATATAAATATTACTTAAGACACGTATTAAGTACCAAGAACCCAACAAAAAATAAAACTTATCTTTAAA